>NW_027556750.1:0-36414 GCF_964204865.1 Styela clava
CCAATAACCTTGCTAAAACGCTTAAAAACAGTGAAAAACCGTCAAAAAACACCAATAACCCTGCTAAAACGCTTAAAAACAGTGAAAAACCGTCAAAAAACACCAATAACCCTGCTAAAATGCTTAAAAACAGTGAAAAACCGTCAAAAAACACCAATAACCTTGCTAAAACGCTTAAAAACAGTGAAAAACCGTCAAAAAACACCAATAACCCTGCTAAAATGCTTAAAAACAGTGTAAAACCGTCAAAAAACACCAATAACCCTGCTAAAACGCTTAAAAACAGTGAAAAACCGTCAAAAAACACCAATAACCCTGCTAAAACGCTTAAAAACAGTGAAAAACCGTCAAAAAACACCAATAACCCTGCTAAAACGCTTAAAAACAGTGAAAACCCGTCAAAAAACATCAATAACCCTGCTAAAACGCTTAAAAACAGTGAAAAACCGTCAAAAAACACCAATAACCCTGCTAAAACGCTTAAAAACAGTGAAAAACCGTCAAAAAACACCAATAACCCTGCTAAAACGCTTAAAAACAGTGAAAAACCGTCAAAAAACACCAATAACCCTGCTAAAACGCTTAAAAACAGTGAAAAACCGTCAAAAAACACCAATAACCTTGCTAAAACGCTTAAAAACAGTGAAAAACCGTCAAAAAACACCAATAACCCTGCTAAAACGCTTAAAAACAGTGAAAAACCGTCAAAAAACACCAATAACCCTGCTAAAATGCTTAAAAACAGTGAAAAACCGTCAAAAAACACCAATAACCTTGCTAAAACGCTTAAAAACAGTGAAAAACCGTCAAAAAACACCAATAACCCTGCTAAAATGCTTAAAAACAGTGAAAAACCGTCAAAAAACACCAATAACCCTGCTAAAACGCTTAAAAACAGTGAAAAACCGTCAAAAAACACCAATAACCCTGCTAAAACGCTTAAAAACAGTGAAAAACCGTCAAAAAACACCAATAACCCTGCTAAAACGCTTAAAAACAGTGAAAAACCGTCAAAAAACACCAATAACCCTGCTAAAACGCTCAAAAACAGTGGAAAACCGTCAAAAAACACCAATAACCCTGCTAAAACGCTTAAAAACAGTGAAAAACCGTCAAAAAACACCAATAACCCTGCTAAAACGCTTAAAAACAGTGAAAAACCGTCAAAAAACACCAATAACCTTGCTAAAACGCTTAAAAACAGTGAAAAACCGTCAAAAAACACCAATAACCCTGCTAAAACGCTTAAAAACAGTGAAAAACCGTCAAAAAACACCAATAACCCTGCTAAAATGCTTAAAAACAGTGAAAAACCGTCAAAAAACACCAATAACCTTGCTAAAACGCTTAAAAACAGTGAAAAACCGTCAAAAAACACCAATAACCCTGCTAAAACGCTTAAAAACAGTGAAAAACCGTCAAAAAACACCAATAACCCTGCTAAAACGCTCAAAAACAGTGAAAAACCGTCAAAAAACACCAATAACCCTGCTAAAACGCTTAAAAACAGTGAAAAACCGTCAAAAAACACCAATAACCCTGCTAAAACGCTTAAAAACAGTGAAAAACCGTCAAAAAACACCAATAACCCTGCTAAAACGCTTAAAAACAGTGAAAAACCGTCAAAAAACACCAATAACCCTGCTAAAACGCTTAAAAACAGTGAAAAACCGTCAAAAAACACCAATAACCTTGCTGAGACGCTTAAAAACAGTGAAAAACCGTCAAAAACACCAATAACCCTGCTAAAACGCTTAAAAACAGTGAAAAACCGTCAAAAAACACCAATAACCCTGCTAAAACGCTTAAAAACAGTGAAAAACCGTCAAAAAACACCAATAACCATGCTAAAACGCTTAAAAACAATAAAAAACCGTCAAAAAACACCAATAACCCTTTTAAAACGCTTAAAAACAGTGAAAAACCGTCAAAAAACACCAATAACCCTGCTAAAACGCTTAAAAACAGTGAAAACCCGTCAAAAAACATCAATAACCCTGCTAAAACGCTTAAAAACAGTGAAAAACCGTAAAAAAACACCAATAACCCTGCTAAAACGCTTAAAAACAGTGAAAAACCGTCAAAAAACACCAATAACCCTGCTAAAACGCTTAAAAACAGTGAAAAACCGTCAAAAAACACCAATTACCCTGCTAAAACGCTTAAAAACAGTGAAAAACCGTCAAAAAACACCAATAACCCTGCTAAAACGCTTAAAAACAGTGAAAAACCGTCAAAAAACACCAATAACCCTGCTAAAACGCTTAAAAACAGTGAAAAACCGTCAAAAAACACCAATAACCTTGCTAAAACGCTTAAAAACATTAAAAAACCGTCAAAAAACACCAATAACCCTGCTAAAACGCTTAAAAACAGTGAAAAACCGTCAAAAAACACCAATAACCCTGCTAAAACGCTTAAAAACAGTGAAAAACCGTCAAAAAACACCAATAACCCTGCTAAAACGCTTAAAAACAGTGAAAACCCGTCAAAAAACATCAATAACCCTGCTAAAACGCTTAAAAACAGTGAAAAACCGTCAAAAAACACCAATAACCCTGCTAAAACGCTTAAAAACAGTGAAAAACCGTCAAAAAACACCAATAACCCTGCTTAAAACGCTTGAAAGCAGTAAAAAACCGTCAAAAAACACCAAAAACTTTGCTGAAACGCTTAAAAACAGTGAAAAACCGTCAAAAAACACCATTAACCCTGCTAAAACGCTTAAAAACAGTGAAAAACCGTCAAAAAACACCAATAACCCTGCTAAAACGCTTAAAAACAGTGGAAAACCGTCAAAAAACACCAATAACCCTGCTAAAACGCTTAAAAACAGTGAAAAACCGTCAAAAAACACCAATAACCCTGCTAAAACGCTTAAAAGCAGTGAAAAACCGTCAAAAAACACCAAAAACCCTGCTAAAACGCTTAAAAACAGTGAAAAACCGTCAAAAAACACCAATAACCATGCTAAAACGCTTAAAAACAGTGAAAAACCGTCAAAAAACACCAATAACCCTGCTAAAACGCTTAAAAACAGTGGAAAACCGTCAAAAAACACCAATAACCCTGCTAAAACGCTTAAAAACATTGAAAAACCGTCAAAAAACACCTATAACCCTGCTAAAACGCTTAAAAACAGTGAAAAATCGTCAAAAAACACCAATAACCCTGCTAAAACGCTCTATAACAGTGAAAAACCGTCAAAAAACACCAATAACCCTGCTAAAACGCTTAAAAACAGTGAAAAACCGTCAAAAAACACCAATAACCCTGCTAAAACGCTTAAAAACAGTGAAAAACCGTCAAAAAACACCAATAACCCTGCTAAAACGCTTAAAAACAGTGAAAACCCGTCAAAAAACACCAATAACCCTGCTAAAACGTTTAAAAACAGTGAAAAACGTCAAAAAACACCAATAACCTTGCTAAAACGCTTAAAAACAGTGAAAAACCGTCAAAAAACACCAATAACCTTGCTAAAACGCTTAAAAACAGTGAAAACCCGTCAAAAAACACCAATAACCCTGCTAAAACGCTTAAAAACAGTGAAAAACCGTCAAAAAACACCAATAACCTTGCTAAAACGCTTAAAAACAGTGAAAAACCGTCAAAAAACACCAATAACCCTGCTAAAACGCTTAAAAACATTGAAAACCAGTCAAAAAACTCCAATAACCCTGCTAAAACGCTTAAAAACAGTGAAAAACCGTCAAAAAACACCAATAACCCTGCTAAAACGCTTAAAAACAGTGAAAAACCGTCAAAAAACACCAATAACCCTGCTAAAACGCTTAAAAACAGTGAAAAACCGTCAAAAAACACCAATAACCCTGCTAAAACGCTCAAAAACAGTGGAAAACCGTCAAAAAACACCAATAACCTTGCTAAAACGCTTAAAAACAGTGAAAAACCGTCAAAAAACACCAATAACCTTGCTAAAACGCTTAAAAACAGTGAAAAACCGTCAAAAAACACCAATAACCCTGCTAAAACGCTTAAAACAGTGAAAACCCGTCAAAAAACACCAATAACCCTGCTAAAACGCTTAAAAACAGTGAAAAACCGTCAAAAAACACCAATAACCCTGCCAAAACGCTTAAAAACAGTGAAAAACCGTCAAAAGACACCAATAACCTTGCTAAAACGCTTAAAAACAGTGAAAAACCGTCAAAAAACACCAATAACCCTGCTAAAACGCTTAAAAACAGTGAAAAACCGTCAAAAAACACCAATAACCCTGCTAAAACGCTTAAAAGCAGTGAAAAACCGTCAAAAACCACCAAAAACCCTGCTAAAACGCTTAAAAACAGTGAAAAACCGTAAAAAACACCAATAACCATGCTAAAACGCTTAAGAACAGTGAAAAACCGTCAAAAAACACCAATAACCCTGCTAAAACGCTTAAAAACAGTGAAAAACCGTCAAAAAACACCAATAACCCTGCTAAAACGCTTAAAAACAGTGAAAAACCGTCAGAAAACACCAATAACCCTGCTAAAACGCTTAAAAACAGTGAAAAACCGTCAAAAAACACCAATAACCCTGCTAAAACGCTTAAAAACAGTGAAAAACCGTCAAAAAACACCAATAACCCTGCTAAAACGCTTAAAAACAATGAAAAACCGTCAAAAAACACCAATAACCCTGCTAAAACGCTTAAAAACAGTGGAAAACCGTCAAAAAACACCAATAACCCTGCTAAAACGCTTAAAAACAGTGAAAAACCGTCAAAAAACACCAATAACCTTGCTAAAATGCTTAAAAACAGTGAAAAACCGTCAAAAAACACCAATAACCCTGCTAAAACGCTTAAAAACAGTGAAAACCCGTCAAAAAACATCAATAACCCTGCTAAAACGCTTAAAAACAGTGAAAAACGGTCAAAAAACACCAATAACCCTGCTAAAACGCTTGAAAGCAGTAAAAAACCGTCAAAAAACACCAATAACCCTGCTAAAACGCTTAAAAACAGTGAAAAACCGTCAAAAAACACCAATAACCCTGCTAAAACGCTCAAAAACAGTGAAAAACCGTCAAAAAACACCAATAACCCTGCTAAAACGCTTAAAAACAGTGAAAAACCGTCAAAAAACACCAATAACCCTGCTAAAACGCTTAAAAACAGTGAAAAACCGTCAAAAAACACCAATAACCCTGCTAAAACGCTTAAAAACAGTGAAAAACCGTCAAAAAACACCAATAACCCTGCTAAAACGCTTAAAAACAGTGAAAAACCGTCAAAAAACACCAATAACCTTGCTGAGACGCTTAAAAACAGTGAAAAACCGTCAAAAAACACCAATAACCCTGCTAAAACGCTTAAAAACAGTGAAAAACCGTCAAAAAACACCAATAACCCTGCTAAAACGCTTAAAAACAGTGAAAAACCGTCAAAAAACACCAATAACCATGCTAAAACGCTTAAAAACAATAAAAAACCGTCAAAAAACACCAATAACCCTTTTAAAACGCTTAAAAACAGTGAAAAACCGTCAAAAAACACCAATAACCCTGCTAAAACGCTTAAAAACAGTGAAAAACCGTCAAAAAACATCAATAACCCTGCTAAAACGCTTAAAAACAGTGAAAAACCGTAAAAAAACACCAATAACCCTGCTAAAACGCTTAAAAACAGTGAAAAACCGTCAAAAAACACCAATAACCCTGCTAAAACGCTTAAAAACAGTGAAAAACCGTCAAAAAACACCAATTACCCTGCTAAAACGCTTAAAAACAGTGAAAAACCGTCAAAAAACACCAATAACCCTGCTAAAACGCTTAAAAACAGTGAAAAACCGTCAAAAAACACCAATAACCCTGCTAAAACGCTTAAAAACAGTGAAAAACCGTCAAAAAACACCAATAACCTTGCTAAAACGCTTAAAAACATTAAAAAACCGTCAAAAAACACCAATAACCCTGCTAAAACGCTTAAAAACAGTGAAAAACCGTCAAAAAACACCAATAACCCTGCTAAAACGCTTAAAAACAGTGAAAAACCCTCAAAAAACACCAATAACCCTGCTAAAACGCTTAAAAACAGTGAAAACCCGTCAAAAAACATCAATAACCCTGCTAAAACGCTTAAAAACAGTGAAAAACCGTCAAAAAACACCAATAACCCTGCTAAAACGCTTAAAAACAGTGAAAAACCGTCAAAAAACACCAATAACCCTGCTTAAAACGCTTGAAAGCAGTAAAAAACCGTCAAAAAACACCAAAAACTTTGCTGAAACGCTTAAAAACAGTGAAAAACCGTCAAAAAACACCATTAACCCTGCTAAAACGCTTAAAAACAGTGAAAAACCGTCAAAAAACACCAATAACCCTGCTAAAACGCTTAAAAACAGTGGAAAACCGTCAAAAAACACCAATAACCCTGCTAAAACGCTTAAAAACAGTGAAAAACCGTCAAAAAACACCAATAACCCTGCTAAAACGCTTAAAAGCAGTGAAAAACCGTCAAAAAACACCAAAAACCCTGCTAAAACGCTTAAAAACAGTGAAAAACCGTCAAAAAACACCAATAACCATGCTAAAACGCTTAAAAACAGTGAAAAACCGTCAAAAAACACCAATAACCCTGCTAAAACGCTTAAAAACAGTGGAAAACCGTCAAAAAACACCAATAACCCTGCTAAAACGCTTAAAAACATTGAAAAACCGTCAAAAAACACCTATAACCCTGCTAAAACGCTTAAAAACAGTGAAAAATCGTCAAAAAACACCAATAACCCTGCTTAAACGCTCTATAACAGTGAAAAACCGTCAAAAAACACCAATAACCCTGCTAAAACGCTTAAAAACAGTGAAAAACCGTCAAAAAACACCAATAACCCTGCTAAAACGCTTAAAAACAGTGAAAAACCGTCAAAAAACACCAATAACCCTGCTAAAACGCTTAAAAACAGTGAAAACCCGTCAAAAAACACCAATAACCCTGCTAAAACGTTTAAAAACAGTGAAAAACGTCAAAAAACACCAATAACCTTGCTAAAACGCTTAAAAACAGTGAAAAACCGTCAAAAAACACCAATAACCTTGCTAAAACGCTTAAAAACAGTGAAAACCCGTCAAAAAACACCAATAACCCTGCTAAAACGCTTAAAAACAGTGAAAAACCGTCAAAAAACACCAATAACCTTGCTAAAACGCTTAAAAACAGTGAAAAACCGTCAAAAAACACCAATAACCCTGCTAAAACGCTTAAAAACATTGAAAACCCGTCAAAAAACTCCAATAACCCTGCTAAAACGCTTAAAAACAGTGAAAAACCGTCAAAAAACACCAATAACCCTGCTAAAACGCTTAAAAACAGTGAAAAACCGTCAAAAAACACCAATAACCCTGCTAAAACGCTTAAAAACAGTGAAAAACCGTCAAAAAACACCAATAACCCTGCTAAAACGCTCAAAAACAGTGGAAAACCGTCAAAAAACACCAATAACCTTGCTAAAACGCTTAAAAACAGTGAAAAACCGTCAAAAAACACCAATAACCTTGCTAAAACGCTTAAAAACAGTGAAAAACCGTCAAAAAACACCAATAACCCTGCTAAAACGCTTAAAACAGTGAAAACCCGTCAAAAAACACCAATAACCCTGCTAAAACGCTTAAAAACAGTGAAAAACCGTCAAAAAACACCAATAACCCTGCCAAAACGCTTAAAAACAGTGAAAAACCGTCAAAAGACACCAATAACCTTGCTAAAACGCTTAAAAACAGTGAAAAACCGTCAAAAAACACCAATAACCCTGCTAAAACGCTTAAAAACAGTGAAAAACCGTCAAAAAACACCAATAACCCTGCTAAAACGCTTAAAAGCAGTGAAAAACCGTCAAAAACCACCAAAAACCCTGCTAAAACGCTTAAAAACAGTGAAAAACCGTAAAAAACACCAATAACCATGCTAAAACGCTTAAGAACAGTGAAAAACCGTCAAAAAACACCAATAACCCTGCTAAAACGCTTAAAAACAGTGAAAAACCGTCAAAAAACACCAATAACCCTGCTAAAACGCTTAAAAACAGTGAAAAACCGTCAGAAAACACCAATAACCCTGCTAAAACGCTTAAAAACAGTGAAAAACCGTCAAAAAACACCAATAACCCTGCTAAAACGCTTAAAAACAGTGAAAAACCGTCAAAAAACACCAATAACCCTGCTAAAACGCTTAAAAACAATGAAAAACCGTCAAAAAACACCAATAACCCTGCTAAAACGCTTAAAAACAGTGGAAAACCGTCAAAAAACACCAATAACCCTGCTAAAACGCTTAAAAACAGTGAAAAACCGTCAAAAAACACCAATAACCTTGCTAAAATGCTTAAAAACAGTGAAAAACCGTCAAAAAACACCAATAACCCTGCTAAAACGCTTAAAAACAGTGAAAACCCGTCAAAAAACATCAATAACCCTGCTAAAACGCTTAAAAACAGTGAAAAACGGTCAAAAAACACCAATAACCCTGCTAAAACGCTTAAAAACAGTGAAAAACCGTCAAAAAACACCAATAACCCTGCTAAAACGCTTGAAAGCAGTAAAAAACCGTCAAAAAACACCAAAAACTTTGCTGAAACGCTTAAAAACAGTGAAAAACCGTCAAAAAACACCAATAACCCTGCTAAAACGCTTAAAAACAGTGAAAAACCGTCAAAAAACACCAATAACCCTGCTAAAACGCTTAAAAACAGTGAAAACCCGTCAAAAAACATCAATAACCCTGCTAAAACGCTTAAAAACAGTGAAAAACCGTCAAAAAACACCAATAACCCTGCTAAAACGCTTAAAAACAGTGAAAAACCGTCAAAAAACACCAATAACCCTGCTTAAAACGCTTGAAAGCAGTAAAAAACCGTCAAAAAACACCAAAAACTTTGCTGAAACGCTTAAAAACAGTGAAAAACCGTCAAAAAACACCATTAACCCTGCTAAAACGCTTAAAAACAGTGAAAAACCGTCAAAAAACACCAATAACCCTGCTAAAACGCTTAAAAACAGTGGAAAACCGTCAAAAAACACCAATAACCCTGCTAAAACGCTTAAAAACAGTGAAAAACCGTCAAAAAACACCAATAACCCTGCTAAAACGCTTAAAAGCAGTGAAAAACCGTCAAAAAACACCAAAAACCCTGCTAAAACGCTTAAAAACATTGAAAAACCGTCAAAAAACACCAATAACCCTGCTAAAACGCTTAAAAACATTGAAAAACCGTCAAAAAACACCTATAACCCTGCTAAAACGCTTAAAAACAGTGAAAAATCGTCAAAAAACACCAATAACCCTGCTAAAACGCTCTATAACAGTGAAAAACCGTCAAAAAACACCAATAACCCTGCTAAAACGCTTAAAAACAGTGAAAAACCGTCAAAAAACACCAATAACCCTGCTAAAACGCTTAAAAACAGTGAAAAACCGTCAAAAAACACCAATAACCCTGCTAAAACGCTTAAAAACAGTGAAAACCCGTCAAAAAACACCAATAACCCTGCTAAAACGTTTAAAAACAGTGAAAAACGTCAAAAAACACCAATAACCTTGCTAAAACGCTTAAAAACAGTGAAAAACCGTCAAAAAACACCAATAACCTTGCTAAAACGCTTAAAAACAGTGAAAACCCGTCAAAAAACACCAATAACCCTGCTAAAACGCTTAAAAACAGTGAAAAACCGTCAAAAAACACCAATAACCTTGCTAAAACGCTTAAAAACAGTGAAAAACCGTCAAAAAACACCAATAACCCTGCTAAAACGCTTAAAAACATTGAAAACCCGTCAAAAAACTCCAATAACCCTGCTAAAACGCTTAAAAACAGTGAAAAACCGTCAAAAAACACCAATAACCCTGCTAAAACGCTTAAAAACAGTGAAAAACCGTCAAAAAACACCAATAACCCTGCTAAAACGCTTAAAAACAGTGAAAAACCGTCAAAAAACACCAATAACCCTGCTAAAACGCTCAAAAACAGTGGAAAACCGTCAAAAAACACCAATAACCTTGCTAAAACGCTTAAAAACAGTGAAAAACCGTCAAAAAACACCAATAACCTTGCTAAAACGCTTAAAAACAGTGAAAAACCGTCAAAAAACACCAATAACCCTGCTAAAACGCTTAAAACAGTGAAAACCCGTCAAAAAACACCAATAACCCTGCTAAAACGCTTAAAAACAGTGAAAAACCGTCAAAAAACACCAATAACCCTGCCAAAACGCTTAAAAACAGTGAAAAACCGTCAAAAGACACCAATAACCTTGCTAAAACGCTTAAAAACAGTGAAAAACCGTCAAAAAACACCAATAACCCTGCTAAAACGCTTAAAAACAGTGAAAAACCGTCAAAAAACACCAATAACCCTGCTAAAACGCTTAAAA
Organism: Styela clava; assembly: GCF_964204865.1. NCBI lineage: Eukaryota > Metazoa > Chordata > Ascidiacea > Stolidobranchia > Styelidae > Styela > Styela clava. Next base: position 10,375 of record NW_027556750.1, read on the forward strand.
GCAGTGAAAAACCGTCAAAAACCACCAAAAACCCTGCTAAAACGCTTAAAAACAGTGAAAAACCGTAAAAAACACCAATAACCATGCTAAAACGCTTAAGAACAGTGAAAAACCGTCAAAAAACACCAATAACCCTGCTAAAACGCTTAAAAACAGTGAAAAACCGTCAAAAAACACCAATAACCCTGCTAAAACGCTTAAAAACAGTGAAAAACCGTCAGAAAACACCAATAACCCTGCTAAAACGCTTAAAAACAGTGAAAAACCGTCAAAAAACACCAATAACCCTGCTAAAACGCTTAAAAACAGTGAAAAACCGTCAAAAAACACCAATAACCCTGCTAAAACGCTTAAAAACAGTGAAAAACCGTCAAAAAACACCAATAACCCTGCTAAAACGCTTAAAAACAGTAAAAAACCGTCAAAAAACACCAATAACCCTGCTAAAACGCTTAAAAACAGTGAAAAACCGTCAAAAAACACCAATAACCTTGCTAAAACGCTTAAAAACAGTGAAAAACCGTCAAAAAACACCAATAACCCTGCTAAAACGCTTAAAAACAGTGAAAACCCGTCAAAAAACATCAATAACCCTGCTAAAACGCTTAAAAACAGTGAAAAACCGTCAAAAAACACCAATAACCCTGCTAAAACGCTTAAAAACAGTGAAAAACCGTCAAAAAACACCAATAACCCTGCTAAAACGCTTGAAAGCAGTAAAAAACCGTCAAAAAACACCAAAAACTTTGCTGAAACGCTTAAAAACAGTGAAAAGCCGTCAAAAAACACCAATAACCCTGCTAAAACGCTTAAAAACAGTGAAAAACCGTCAAAAAACACCAATAACCCTGCTAAAACGCTTAAAAACAGTGGAAAACCGTCAAAAAACACCAATAACCCTGCTAAAACGCTTAAAAACAGTGAAAAACCGTCAAAAAACACCAATAACCTTGCTAAAACGCTTAAAAACATTAAAAAACCGTCAAAAAACACCAATAACCCTGCTAAAACGCTTAAAAACAGTGAAAAACCGTCAAAAAACACCAATAACCCTGCTAAAACGCTTAAAAACAGTGAAAAACCGTCAAAAAACACCAATAACCCTGCTAAAACGCTAAAAAACAGTGAAAACCCGTCAAAAAACACCAATAACCCTGCTAAAACGTTTAAAAACAGTGAAAAACCGTCAAAAAACACCAATAACCTTGCTAAAACGCTTAAAAACAATGAAAAACCGTCAAAAAACACCAATAACCCTGCTAAAACGCTTAAAAACAGTGAAAAACCGTCAAAAAACACCAATAACCCTGCTAAAATGCTTAAAAACAGTGAAAAACCGTCAAAAAACACCAATAACCCTGCTAAAACGCTTAAAAACAGTGAAAACCCGTCAAAAAACATCAATAACCCTGCTAAAACGCTTAAAAACAGTGAAAAACCGTCAAAAAACACCAATAACCCTGCTAAAACGCTTAAAAACAGTGAAAAACCGTCAAAAAACACCAATAACCCTGCTAAAACGCTTGAAAGCAGTAAAAAACCGTCAAAAAACACCAAAAACTTTGCTGAAACGCTTAAAAACAGTGAAAAACCGTCAAAAAACACCATTAACCCTGCTAAAACGCTTAAAAACAGTGAAAAACCGTCAAAAAACACCAATAACCCTGCTAAAACGCTTAAAAACAGTGGAAAACCGTCAAAAAACACCAATAACCCTGCTAAAACGCTTAAAAACAGTGAAAAACCGTCAAAAAACACCAATAACCCTGCTAAAACGCTTAAAAGCAGTGAAAAACCGTCAAAAAACACCAAAAACCCTGCTAAAACGCTTAAAAACAGTGAAAAACCGTCAAAAAACACCAATAACCATGCTAAAACGCTTAAAAACAGTGAAAAACCGTCAAAAAACACCAATAACCCTGCTAAAACGCTTAAAAACAGTGAAAAACCGTCAAAAAACACCAATAACCCTGCTAAAACGCTTAAAAACAGTGAAAAACCGTCAAAAAACACCAATAACCCTGCTAAAACGCTTAAAAGCAGTGAAAAACCGTCAAAAACCACCAAAAACCCTGCTAAAACGCTTAAAAACAGTGAAAAACCGTAAAAAACACCAATAACCATGCTAAAACGCTTAAGAACAGTGAAAAACCGTCAAAAAACACCAATAACCCTGCTAAAACGCTTAAAAACAGTGAAAAACCGTCAAAAAACAACAATAACCCTGCTAAAACGCTTAAAAACAGTGAAAAACCGTCAGAAAACACCAATAACCCTGCTAAAACGCTTAAAAACAGTGAAAAACCGTCAAAAAACACCAATAACCCTGCTAAAACGCTTAAAAACAGTGGAAAACCGTCAAAAAACACCAATAACCCTGCTAAAACGCTTAAAAACAGTGAAAAACCGTCAAAAAACACCAATAACCCTGCTAAAACGCTTAAAAACAGTAAAAAACCGTCAAAAAACACCAATAACCCTGCTAAAACGCTTAAAAACAGTGAAAAACCGTCAAAAAACACCAATAACCTTGCTAAAACGCTTAAAAACAGTGAAAAACCGTCAAAAAACACCAATAACCCTGCTAAAACGCTTAAAAACAGTGAAAACCCGTCAAAAAACATCAATAACCCTGCTAAAACGCTTAAAAACAGTGAAAAACCGTCAAAAAACACCAATAACCCTGCTAAAACGCTTAAAAACAGTGAAAAACCGTCAAAAAACACCAATAACCCTGCTAAAACGCTTGAAAGCAGTAAAAAACCGTCAAAAAACACCAAAAACTTTGCTGAAACGCTTAAAAACAGTGAAAAGCCGTCAAAAAACACCAATAACCCTGCTAAAACGCTTAAAAACAGTGAAAAACCGTCAAAAAACACCAATAACCCTGCTAAAACGCTTAAAAACAGTGGAAAACCGTCAAAAAACACCAATAACCCTGCTAAAACGCTTAAAAACAGTGAAAAACCGTCAAAAAACACCAATAACCTTGCTAAAACGCTTAAAAACATTAAAAAACCGTCAAAAAACACCAATAACCCTGCTAAAACGCTTAAAAACAGTGAAAAACCGTCAAAAAACACCAATAACCCTGCTAAAACGCTTAAAAACAGTGAAAAACCGTCAAAAAACACCAATAACCCTGCTAAAACGCTTAAAAACAGTGAAAACCCGTCAAAAAACACCAATAACCCTGCTAAAACGTTTAAAAACAGTGAAAAACCGTCAAAAAACACCAATAACCTTGCTAAAACGCTTAAAAACAATGAAAAACCGTCAAAAAACACCAATAACCCTGCTAAAACGCTTAAAAACAGTGAAAAACCGTCAAAAAACACCAATAACCCTGCTAAAATGCTTAAAAACAGTGAAAAACCGTCAAAAAACACCAATAACCCTGCTAAAACGCTTAAAAACAGTGAAAACCCGTCAAAAAACATCAATAACCCTGCTAAAACGCTTAAAAACAGTGAAAAACCGTCAAAAAACACCAATAACCCTGCTAAAACGCTTAAAAACAGTGAAAAACCGTCAAAAAACACCAATAACCCTGCTAAAACGCTTGAAAGCAGTAAAAAACCGTCAAAAAACACCAAAAACTTTGCTGAAACGCTTAAAAACAGTGAAAAACCGTCAAAAAACACCATTAACCCTGCTAAAACGCTTAAAAACAGTGAAAAACCGTCAAAAAACACCAATAACCCTGCTAAAACGCTTAAAAACAGTGGAAAACCGTCAAAAAACACCAATAACCCTGCTAAAACGCTTAAAAACAGTGAAAAACCGTCAAAAAACACCAATAACCCTGCTAAAACGCTTAAAAGCAGTGAAAAACCGTCAAAAAACACCAAAAACCCTGCTAAAACGCTTAAAAACAGTGAAAAACCGTCAAAAAACACCAATAACCATGCTAAAACGCTTAAAAACAGTGAAAAACCGTCAAAAAACACCAATAACCCTGCTAAAACGCTTAAAAACAGTGGAAAACCGTCAAAAAACACCAATAACCCTGCTAAAACGCTTAAAAACATTGAAAAACCGTCAAAAAACACCTATAACCCTGCTAAAACGCTTAAACACAGTGAAAAATCGTCAAAAAACACCAATAACCCTGCTAAAACGCTCTATAACAGTGAAAAACCGTCAAAAAACACCAATAACCCTGCTAAAACGCTTAAAAACAGTGAAAAACCGTCAAAAAACACCAATAACCCTGCTAAAACGCTTAAAAACAGTGAAAAACCGTCAAAAAACACCAATAACCCTGCTAAAACGCTTAAAAACAGTGAAAACCCGTCAAAAAACACCAATAACCCTGCTAAAACGTTTAAAAACAGTGAAAAACGTCAAAAAACACCAATAACCTTGCTAAAACGCTTAAAAACAGTGAAAAACCGTCAAAAAACACCAATAACCTTGCTAAAACGCTTAAAAACAGTGAAAACCCGTCAAAAAACACCAATAACCCTGCTAAAACGCTTAAAAACAGTGAAAAACCGTCAAAAAACACCAATAACCTTGCTAAAACGCTTAAAAACAGTGAAAAACCGTCAAAAAACACCAATAACCCTGCTAAAACGCTTAAAAACATTGAAAAACCGTCAAAAAACACCAATAACCCTGCTAAAACGCTTAAAAACAGTGAAAAACCGTCAAAAAACACCAATAACCCTGCTAAAACGCTTAAAAACAGTGAAAAACCGTCAAAAAACACCAATAACCCTGCTAAAACGCTTAAAAACAGTGAAAAACCGTCAAAAAACACCAATAACCCTGCTAAAACGCTCAAAAACAGTGGAAAACCGTCAAAAAACACCAATAACCCTGCTAAAACGCTTAAAAACAGTGAAAAACCGTCAAAAAACACCAATAACCTTGCTAAAACGCTTAAAAACAGTGAAAAACCGTCAAAAAACACCAATAACCCTGCTAAAACGCTTAAAACAGTGAAAACCCGTCAAAAAACACCAATAATCCTGCTAAAACGCTTAAAAACAGTGAAAAACCGTCAAAAAACACCAATAACCCTGCCAAAACGCTTAAAAACAGTGAAAAACCGTCAAAAGACACCAATAACCCTGCTAAAACGCTTAAAAACAGTGAAAAACCGTCAAAAAACACCAATAACCTTGCTAAAACGCTTAAAAACAGTGAAAAACCGTCAAAAAACACCAATAACTCTGCTAAAACGCTTAAAAACATTGAAAAACCGTCAAAAAACACCAATAACCCTGCTAAAACGCTTAAAAACAGTGAAAAACCGTCAAAAAACACCAATAACCCTGCTAAAACGCTTAAAAACAGTGAAAAACCGTCAAAAAACACCAATAACCCTGCTAAAACGCTTAAAAACAGTGAAAAACCGTCAAAAAACACCAATAACCCTGCTAAAACGCTCAAAAACAGTGGAAAACCGTCAAAAAACACCAATAACCCTGCTAAAACGCTTAAAAACAGTGAAAAACCGTCAAAAAACACCAATAACCTTGCTAAAACGCTTAAAAACAGTGAAAAACCGTCAAAAAACACCAATAACCCTGCTAAAACGCTTAAAACAGTGAAAACCCGTCAAAAAACACCAATAACCCTGCTAAAACGCTTAAAAACAGTGAAAAACCGTCAAAAAACACCAATAACCCTGCCAAAACGCTTAAAAACAGTGAAAAACCGTCAAAAGACACCAATAACCTTGCTAAAACGCTTAAAAACAGTGAAAAACCGTCAAAAAACACCAATAACCCTGCTAAAACGCTTAAAAACAGTGAAAAACCGTCAAAAAACACCAATAACCCTGCTAAAACGCTTAAAAGCAGTGAAAAACCGTCAAAAACCACCAAAAACCCTGCTAAAACGCTTAAAAACAGTGAAAAACCGTAAAAAACACCAATAACCATGCTAAAACGCTTAAGAACAGTGAAAAACCGTCAAAAAACACCAATAACCCTGCTAAAACGCTTAAAAACAGTGAAAAACCGTCAAAAAACACCAATAACCCTGCTAAAACGCTTAAAAACAGTGAAAAACCGTCAGAAAACACCAATAACCCTGCTAAAACGCTTAAAAACAGTGAAAAACCGTCAAAAAACACCAATAACCCTGCTAAAACGCTTAAAAACAGTGAAAAACCGTCAAAAAACACCAATAACCCTGCTAAAACGCATAAAAACAGTGAAAAACCGTCAAAAAACACCAATAACCCTGCTAAAACGCTTAAAAACAGTAAAAAACCGTCAAAAAACACCAATAACCCTGCTAAAACGCTTAAAAACAGTGAAAAACCGTCAAAAAACACCAATAACCTTGCTAAAACGCTTAAAAACAGTGAAAAACCGTCAAAAAACACCAATAACCCTGCTAAAACGCTTAAAAACAGTGAAAACCCGTCAAAAAACATCAATAACCCTGCTAAAACGCTTAAAAACAGTGAAAAACCGTCAAAAAACACCAATAACCCTGCTAAAACGCTTAAAAACAGTGAAAAACCGTCAAAAAACACCAATAACCCTGCTAAAACGCTTGAAAGCAGTAAAAAACCGTCAAAAAACACCAAAAACTTTGCTGAAACGCTTAAAAACAGTGAAAAGCCGTCAAAAAACACCAATAACCCTGCTAAAACGCTTAAAAACAGTGAAAAACCGTCAAAAAACACCAATAACCCTGCTAAAACGCTTAAAAACAGTGGAAAACCGTCAAAAAACACCAATAACCCTGCTAAAACGCTTAAAAACAGTGAAAAACCGTCAAAAAACACCAATAACCTTGCTAAAACGCTTAAAAACAGTGAAAAACCGTCAAAAAACACCAATAACCCTGCTAAAACGCTTAAAAACAGTGAAAAACCGTCAAAAAACACCAATAACCCTGCTAAAACGCTTAAAAACAGTGAAAAACCGTCAAAAAACACCAATAACCCTGCTAAAACGCTTAAAAACAGTGAAAAACCGTCAAAAAACACCAATAACCCTGCTAAAACGCTTAAAAACAGTGAAAAACCGTCAAAAAACACCAATAACCCTGCTAAAACGCTCAAAAACAGTGGAAAACCGTCAAAAAACACCAATAACCCTGCTAAAACGCTTAAAAACAGTGAAAAACCGTCAAAAAACACCAATAACCTTGCTAAAACGCTTAAAAACAGTGAAAAACCGTCAAAAAACACCAATAACCCTGCTAAAACGCTTAAAACAGTGAAAACCCGTCAAAAAACACCAATAATCCTGCTAAAACGCTTAAAAACAGTGAAAAACCGTCAAAAAACACCAATAACCCTGCCAAAACGCTTAAAAACAGTGAAAAACCGTCAAAAGACACCAATAACCCTGCTAAAACGCTTAAAAACAGTGAAAAACCGTCAAAAAACACCAATAACCTTGCTAAAACGCTTAAAAACAGTGAAAAACCGTCAAAAAACACCAATAACTCTGCTAAAACGCTTAAAAACATTGAAAAACCGTCAAAAAACACCAATAACCCTGCTAAAACGCTTAAAAACAGTGAAAAACCGTCAAAAAACACCAATAACCCTGCTAAAACGCTTAAAAACAGTGAAAAACCGTCAAAAAACACCAATAACCCTGCTAAAACGCTTAAAAACAGTGAAAAACCGTCAAAAAACACCAATAACCCTGCTAAAACGCTCAAAAACAGTGGAAAACCGTCAAAAAACACCAATAACCCTGCTAAAACGCTTAAAAACAGTGAAAAACCGTCAAAAAACACCAATAACCTTGCTAAAACGCTTAAAAACAGTGAAAAACCGTCAAAAAACACCAATAACCCTGCTAAAACGCTTAAAACAGTGAAAACCCGTCAAAAAACACCAATAACCTTGCTAAAACGCTTAAAAACAGTGAAAAACCGTCAAAAAACACCAATAACCCTGCCAAAACGCTTAAAAACAGTGAAAAACCGTCAAAAGACACCAATAACCTTGCTAAAACGCTTAAAAACAGTGAAAAACCGTCAAAAAACACCAATAACCCTGCTAAAACGCTTAAAAACAGTGAAAAACCGTCAAAAAACACCAATAACCCTGCTAAAACGCTTAAAAGCAGTGAAAAACCGTCAAAAACCACCAAAAACCCTGCTAAAACGCTTAAAAACAGTGAAAAACCGTAAAAAACACCAATAACCATGCTAAAACGCTTAAGAACAGTGAAAAACCGTCAAAAAACACCAATAACCCTGCTAAAACGCTTAAAAACAGTGAAAAACCGTCAAAAAACACCAATAACCCTGCTAAAACGCTTAAAAACAGTGAAAAACCGTCAGAAAACACCAATAACCCTGCTAAAACGCTTAAAAACAGTGAAAAACCGTCAAAAAACACCAATAACCTTGCTAAAACGCTTAAAAACAGTGAAAAACCGTCAAAAAACACCAATAACCCTGCTAAAACGCTTAAAAACAGTGAAAAACCGTCAAAAAACACCAATAACCCTGCTAAAACGCTTAAAAACAGTAAAAAACCGTCAAAAAACACCAATAACCCTGCTAAAACGCTTAAAAACAGTGAAAAACCGTCAAAAAACACCAATAACCTTGCTAAAACGCTTAAAAACAGTGAAAAACCGTCAAAAAACACCAATAACCCTGCTAAAACGCTTAAAAACAGTGAAAACCCGTCAAAAAACATCAATAACCCTGCTAAAACGCTTAAAAACAGTGAAAAACCGTCAAAAAACACCAATAACCCTGCTAAAACGCTTAAAAACAGTGAAAAACCGTCAAAAAACACCAATAACCCTGCTAAAACGCTTGAAAGCAGTAAAAAACCGTCAAAAAACACCAAAAACTTTGCTGAAACGCTTAAAAACAGTGAAAAGCCGTCAAAAAACACCAATAACCCTGCTAAAACGCTTAAAAACAGTGAAAAACCGTCAAAAAACACCAATAACCCTGCTAAAACGCTTAAAAACAGTGGAAAACCGTCAAAAAACACCAATAACCCTGCTAAAACGCTTAAAAACAGTGAAAAACCGTCAAAAAACACCAATAACCTTGCTAAAACGCTTAAAAACATTAAAAAACCGTCAAAAAACACCAATAACCCTGCTAAAACGCTTAAAAACAGTGAAAAACCGTCAAAAAACACCAATAACCCTGCTAAAACGCTTAAAAACAGTGAAAAACCGTCAAAAAACACCAATAACCCTGCTAAAACGCTTAAAAACAGTGAAAACCCGTCAAAAAACACCAATAACCCTGCTAAAACGTTTAAAAACAGTGAAAAACCGTCAAAAAACACCAATAACCTTGCTAAAACGCTTAAAAACAATGAAAAACCGTCAAAAAACACCAATAACCCTGCTAAAACGCTTAAAAACAGTGAAAAACCGTCAAAAAACACCAATAACCCTGCTAAAATGCTTAAAAACAGTGAAAAACCGTCAAAAAACACCAATAACCCTGCTAAAACGCTTAAAAACAGTGAAAACCCGTCAAAAAACATCAATAACCCTGCTAAAACGCTTAAAAACAGTGAAAAACCGTCAAAAAACACCAATAACCCTGCTAAAACGCTTAAAAACAGTGAAAAACCGTCAAAAAACACCAATAACCCTGCTAAAACGCTTGAAAGCAGTAAAAAACCGTCAAAAAACACCAAAAACTTTGCTGAAACGCTTAAAAACAGTGAAAAACCGTCAAAAAACACCATTAACCCTGCTAAAACGCTTAAAAACAGTGAAAAACCGTCAAAAAACACCAATAACCCTGCTAAAACGCTTAAAAACAGTGGAAAACCGTCAAAAAACACCAATAACCCTGCTAAAACGCTTAAAAACAGTGAAAAACCGTCAAAAAACACCAATAACCCTGCTAAAACGCTTAAAAACAGTGAAAAACCGTCAAAAAACACCAATAACCCTGCTTAAAACGCTTGAAAGCAGTAAAAAACCGTCAAAAAACACCAAAAACTTTGCTGAAACGCTTAAAAACAGTGAAAAACCGTCAAAAAACACCATTAACCCTGCTAAAACGCTTAAAAACAGTGAAAAACCGTAAAAAAAACACCAATAACCCTGCTAAAACGCTTAAAAACAGTGGAAAACCGTAAAAAAAACACCAATAACCCTGCTAAAACGCTTAAAAACAGTGAAAAACCGTCAAAAAACACCAATAACCCTGCTAAAACGCTTAAAAACAGTGAAAAACCGTCAAAAAACACCAATAACCCTGCTAAAACGCTTAAAAGCAGTGAAAAACCGTCAAAAAACACCAAAAACCCTGCTAAAACGCTTAAAAACAGTGAAAAACCGTCAAAAAACACCAATAACCGTGCTAAAACGCTTAAAAACAGTGAAAAACCGTCAAAAAACACCAATAACCCTGCTAAAACGCTTAAAACAGTGAAAAACCGTCAAAAAACACCAATAACCCTGCTAAAACGCTTAAAAACAGTGAAAAACCGTCAAAAAACACCAATAACCCTGCTAAAACGCTTAAAAACAGTGAAAACCCGTCAAAAAACATCAATAACCCTGCTAAAACGCTTAAAAACAGTGAAAAACCGTCAAAAAACACCCAATAACCTTGCTAAAACGCTTAAAAACAGTGAAAAACCGTCAAAAAACACCAATAACCCTGCTAAAACGCTTGAAAGCAGTAAAAACCGTCAAAAAACACCAAAAACTTTGCTGAAACGCTTAAAAACAGTGAAAAACCGTCAAAAAACACCATTAACCCTGCTAAAACGCTTAAAAACAGTGAAAAACCGTCGAAAAACACCAATAACCCTGCTAAAACGCTTAAAAACAGTGGAAAACCGTCAAAAAACACCAATAACCCTGCTAAAACGCTTAAAAACAGTGAAAAACCGTCAAAAAACACCAATAACCCTGCTAAAACGCTTAAAAGCAGTGAAAAACCGTCAAAAAACACCAAAAACCCTGCTAAAACGCTTAAAAACAGTGAAAAACCGTCAAAAAACACCAATAACCATGCTAAAACGCTTAAAAACAGTGAAAAACCGTCAAAAAACACCAATAACCCTGCTAAAACGCTTAAAAACAGTGGAAAACCGTCAAAAAACACCAATAACCCTGCTAAAACGCTTAAAAACATTGAAAAACCGTCAAAAAACACCTATAACCCTGCTAAAACGCTTAAAAACAGTGAAAAATCGTCAAAAAACACCAATAACCCTGCTAAAACGCTCTATAACAGTGAAAAACCGTCAAAAAACACCAATAACCCTGCTAAAACGCTTAAAAACAGTGAAAAACCGTCAAAAAACACCAATAACCCTGCTAAAACGCTTAAAAACAGTGAAAAACCGTCAAAAAACACCAATAACCCTGCTAAAACGCTTAATAACAGTGAAAACCCGTCAAAAAACACCAATAACCCTGCTAAAACGTTTAAAAACAGTGAAAAACGTCAAAAAACACCAATAACCTTGCTAAAACGCTTAAAAACAGTGAAAAACCGTCAAAAAACACCAATAACCTTGCTAAAACGCTTAAAAACAGTGAAAACCCGTCAAAAAACACCAATAACCCTGCTAAAACGCTTAAAAACAGTGAAAAACCGTCAAAAAACACCAATAACCTTGCTAAAACGCTTAAAAACAGTGAAAAACCGTTAAAAAACACCAATAACCCTGCTAAAACGCTTAAAAACATTGAAAAACCGTCAAAAACACCAATAACCCTGCTAAAACGCTTAAAAACAGTGAAAAACCGTCAAAAAACACCAATAACCCTGCTAAAACGCTTAAAAACAGTGGAAAACCGTCAAAAAACACCAATAACCCTGCTAAAACGCTTGAAAACAGTGAAAAACCGTCAAAAAACACCAATAACCTTGCTAAAACGCTTAAAAACAGTGAAAAACCGTCAAAAAACACCAATAACCCTGCTAAAACGCTTAAAACAGTGAAAACCCGTCAAAAAACACCAATAACCCTGCTAAAACGCTTAAAAACAGTGAAAAACCGTCAAAAAACACCAATAACCCTGCCAAAACGCTTAAAAACAGTGAAAAACCGTCAAAAGACACCAATAACCTTGCTAAAACGCTTAAAAACAGTGAAAAACCGTCAAAAAACACCAATAACCCTGCTAAAACGCTTAAAAACAGTGAAAAACCGTCAAAAAACACTAATAACCCTGCTAAAACGCTTAAAAGCAGTGAAAAACCGTCAAAAACCACCAAAAACCCTGCTAAAACGCTTAAAAACAGTGAAAAACCGTAAAAAACACCAATAACCATGCTAAAACGCTTAAGAACAGTGAAAAACCGTCAAAAAACACCAATAACCCTGCTAAAACGCTTAAAAACAGTGAAAAACCGTCAAAAAACACCAATAACCCTGCTAAAACGCTTAAAAACAGTGAAAAACCGTCAGAAAACACCAATAACCCTGCTAAAACGCTTAAAAACAGTGAAAAACCGTCAAAAACACCAATAATCCTGCTAAAACGCTTAAAAACAGTGAAAAACCGTCAAAAAACACCAATAACCCTGCTAAAACGCTTAAAAACAGTGGAAAACCGTCAAAAAACACCAATAACCCTGCTAAAACGCTTAAAAACAGTGAAAAACCGTCAAAAAACACCAATAACCTTGCTAAAACGCTTAAAAACAGTGAAAAACCGTCAAAAAACACCAATAACCCTGCTAAAACGCTTAAAAACAGTGAAAAACCGTCAAAAAACACCAATAACCTTGCTAAAACGCTTAAAAACAGTGAAAAACCGTCAAAAAACACCAATAACCCTGCTAAAACGCTTAAAAACATTGAAAAACCGTCAAAAAACACCAGTAACCCTGCTAAAACGCTTAAAAACAGTGAAAAACCGTCAAAAAACACAATAACCCTGCTAAAACGCTTAAAAACAGTGAAAAACCGTCAAAAAACACCAATAACCCTGCTAAAACGCTTAAAAACAGTGAAATACCGTCAAAAAACACCAATAACCCTGCTAAAACGCTCAAAAACAGTGGAAAACCGTCAAAAAACACCAATAACCCTGCTAAAACGCTTAAAAACAGTGAAAAACCGTCAAAAAACACCAATAACCCTACTAAAACGCTTAAAAACAGTGAAAAACCGTCAAAAACACCAATAACCTTGCTAAAACGCTTAAAAACAGTAAAAACCGTCAAAAAACACCAATAACCCTGCTAAAACGCTTAAAAACAGTGAAAAACCGTCAAAAAACACCAATAACCCTGCTAAAATGCTTAAAAACAGTGAAAAACCGTCAAAAAACACCAATAACCTTGCTAAAACGCTTAAAAACAGTGAAAAACCGTCAAAAAACACCAATAACCCTGCTAAAACGCTTAAAAACAGTGAAAAACCGTCAAAAAACACCAATAACCCTGCTAAAACGCTTAAAAACAGTGAAAAACCGTCAAAAAACACCAATAACCATGCTAAAACGCTTAAAAACAATAAAAAACCGTCAAAAAACACCAATAACCCTGCTAAAACGCTTAAAAACAGTGAAAAACCGTCAAAAAACACCAATAACCCTGCTAAAACGCTTAAAAACAGTGAAAACCCGTCAAAAAACATCAATAACCCTGCTAAAACGCTTAAAAACAGTGAAAAACCGTAAAAAAACACCAATAACCCTGCTAAAACGCTTAAAAACAGTGAAAAACCGTCAAAAAACACCAATAACCCTGCTAAAACGCTTAAAAACAGTGAAAAACCGTCAAAAAACACCAATTACCCTGCTAAAACGCTTAAAAACAGTGAAAAACCGTCAAAAAACACCAATAACCCTGCTAAAACGCTTAAAAACAGTGAAAAACCGTCAAAAAACACCAATAACCCTGCTAAAACGCTTAAAAACAGTGAAAAACCGTCAAAAAACACCAATAACCTTGCTAAAACGCTTAAAAACATTAAAAAACCGTCAAAAAACACCAATAACCCTGCTAAAACGCTTAAAAACAGTGAAAAACCGTCAAAAAACACCAATAACCCTGCTAAAACGCTTAAAAACAGTGAAAAACCGTCAAAAAACACCAATAACCCTGCTAAAACGCTTAAAAACAGTGAAAACCCGTCAAAAAACACCAATAACCCTGCTAAAACGCTTAAAAACAGTGGAAAACCGTCAAAAAACACCAATAACCCTGCTAAAACGCTTAAAAACAGTGAAAAACCGTCAAAAAACACCAATAACCCTGCTAAAACGCTTAAAAGCAGTGAAAAACCGTCAAAAAACACCAAAAACCCTGCTAAAACGCTTAAAAACAGTGAAAAACCGTCAAAAAACACCAATAACCATGCTAAAACGCTTAAAAACAGTGAAAAACCGTCAAAAAACACCAATAACCCTGCTAAAACGCTTAAAAACAGTGGAAAACCGTCAAAAAACACCAATAACCCTGCTAAAACGCTTAAAAACATTGAAAAACCGTCAAAAAACACCTATAACCCTGCTAAAACGCTTAAAAACAGTGAAAAATCGTCAAAAAACACCAATAACCCTGCTAAAACGCTCTATAACAGTGAAAAACCGTCAAAAAACACCAATAACCCTGCTAAAACGCTTAAAAACAGTGAAAAACCGTCAAAAAACACCAATAACCCTGCTAAAACGCTTAAAAACAGTGAAAAACCGTCAAAAAACACCAATAACCTTGCTAAAACGCTTAAAAACAGTGAAAACCCGTCAAAAAACACCAATAACCCTGTCAAAACGCTTAAAAACAGTGAAAAACCGTCAAAAAACACCAATAACCTTGCTAAAACGCTTAAAAACAGTGAAAAACCGTCAAAAAACACCAATAACCCTGCTAAAACGCTTAAAAACATTGAAAAACCGTCAAAAAACACCAATAACCTTGCTAAAACGCTTAAAAACAGTGAAAAACCGTCAAAAAACACCAATAACCCTGCTAAAACGCTTAAAAACAGTGAAAAACCGTCAAAAAACACCAATAACCCTGCTAAAACGCTTAAAAACAGTGAAAAACCGTCAAAAAACACCAATAACCCTGCTAAAACGCTCAAAAACAGTGGAAAACCGTCAAAAAACACCAATAACCCTGCTAAAACGCTTAAAAACAGTGAAAAACCGTCAAAAAACACCAATAACCTTGCTAAAACGCTTAAAAACAGTGAAAAACCGTCAAAAAACACCAATAACCCTGCTAAAACGCTTAAAACAGTGAAAACCCGTCAAAAAACACCAATAACCCTGCTAAAACGCTTAATTAAAAACAGTGAAAAACCGTCAAAAAACACCAATAACCCTGCCAAAACGCTTAAAAACAGTGAAAAACCGTCAAAAGACACCAATAACCTTGCTAAAACGCTTAAAAACAGTGAAAAACCGTCAAAAAACACCAATAACCCTGCTAAAACGCTTAAAAACAGTGAAAAACCGTCAAAAAACACCAATAACCCTGCTAAAACGCTTAAAAGCAGTGAAAAACCGTCAAAAACCACCAAAAACCCTGCTAAAACGCTTAAAAACAGTGAAAAACCGTAAAAAACACCAATAACCATGCTAAAACGCTTAAGAACAGTGAAAAACCGTCGAAAAACACCAATAACCCTGCTAAAACGCTTAAAAACAGTGAAAAACCGTCAAAAAACACCAATAACCCTGCTAAAACGCTTAAAAACAGTGAAAAACCGTCAGAAAACACCAATAACCCTGCTAAAACGCTTAAAAACAGTGAAAAACCGTCAAAAAACACCAATAACCCTGCTAAAACGCTTAAAAACAGTGAAAAACCGTCAAAAAACACCAATAACCCTGCTAAAACGCTTAAAAACAGTGAAAAACCGTCAAAAAACACCAATAACCCTGCTAAAACGCTTAAAAACAGTGAAAAACCGTCAAAAAACACCAATAACCCTGCTAAAACGCTTAAAAACAGTGAAAAACCGTCAAAAAACACCAATAACCTTGCTAAAACGCTTAAAAACAGTGAAAAACCGTCAAAAAACACCAATAACCCTGCTAAAACGCTTAAAAACAGTGAAAAACCGTCAAAAAACACCAATAACCTTGCTAAAACGCTTAAAAACAGTGAAAAACCGTCAAAAAACACCAATAACCCTGCTAAAACGCTTAAAAACATTGAAAAACCGTCAAAAAACACCAATAACCCTGCTAAAACGCTTAAAAACAGTGAAAAACCGTCAAAAAACACCGATAACCCTGCTAAAACGCTTAAAAACAGTGAAAAACCGTCAAAAAACACCAATAACCCTGCTAAAACGCTTAAAAACAGTGAAATACCGTCAAAAAACACCAATAACCCTGCTAAAACGCTCAAAAACAGTGGAAAACCGTCAAAAAACACCAATAACCCTGCTAAAACGCTTAAAAACAGTGAAAAACCGTCAAAAAACACCAATAACCCTGCTAAAACGCTTAAAAACAGTGAAAAACCGTCAAAAAACACCAATAACCTTGCTAAAACGCTTAAAAACAGTGAAAAACCGTCAAAAAACACCAATAACCCTGCTAAAACGCTTAAAAACAGTGAAAAACCGTCAAAAAACACCAATAACCCTGCTAAAATGCTTAAAAACAGTGAAAAACCGTCAAAAAACACCAATAACCTTGCTAAAACGCTTAAAAACAGTGAAAAACCGTCAAAAAACACCAATAACCCTGCTAAAATGCTTAAAAACAGTGAAAAACCGTCAAAAAACACCAATAACCCTGCTAAAACGCTCAAAAACAGTGAAAAACCGTCAAAAAACACCAATAACCCTGCTAAAACGCTTAAAAACAGTGAAAAACCGTCAAAAAACACCAATAACCCTGCTAAAACGCTTAAAAACAGTGAAAAACCGTCAAAAAACACCAATAACCCTGCTAAAACGCTTAAAAACAGTGAAAAACCTTTAAAAAACACCAATAACCCTGCTAAAACGCTTAAAAACAGTGAAAAACCGTCAAAAAACACCAATAACCCTGCTAAAACGCTTAAAAACAGTGAAAAACCGTCAAAAAACACCAATAACCTTGCTAAAACGCTTAAAAACAGTGAAAAACCGTCAAAAAACACCAATAACCCTGCTAAAACGCTTAAAAACAGTGAAAAACCGTCAAAAAACACCAATAACCTTGCTAAAACGCTTAAAAACAGTGAAAAACCGTCAAAAAACACCAATAACCCTGCTAAAACGCTTAAAAACATTGAAAAACCGTCAAAAAACACCAATAACCCTGCTAAAACGCTTAAAAACAGTGAAAAACCGTCAAAAAACACCAATAACCCTGCTAAAATGCTTAAAAACAGTGAAAAACCGTCAAAAAACACCAATAACCTTGCTAAAACGCTTAAAAACAGTGAAAAACCGTCAAAAAACACCAATAACCCTGCTAAAATGCTTAAAAACAGTGAAAAACCGTCAAAAAACACCAATAACCCTGCTAAAACGCTCAAAAACAGTGAAAAACCGTCAAAAAACACCAATAACCCTGCTAAAACGCTTAAAAACAGTGAAAAACCGTCAAAAAACACCAATAACCCTGCTAAAACGCTTAAAAACAGTGAAAAACCGTCAAAAAACACCAATAACCCTGCTAAAACGCTTAAAAACAGTGAAAAACCTTAAAAAACACCAATAACCCTGCTAAAACGCTTAAAAACAGTGAAAAACCGTCAAAAAACACCAATAACCCTGCTAAAACGCTTAAAAACAGTGAAAAACCGTCAAAAAACACCAATAACCTTGCTAAAACGCTTAAAAACAGTGAAAAACCGTCAAAAAACACCAATAACCCTGCTAAAACGCTTAAAAACAGTGAAAAACCGTCAAAAAACACCAATAACCTTGCTAAAACGCTTAAAAACAGTGAAAAACCGTCAAAAAACACCAATAACCCTGCTAAAACGCTTAAAAACATTGAAAAACCGTCAAAAAACACCAATAACCCTGCTAAAACGCTTAAAAACAGTGAAAAACCGTCAAAAAAACACCAATAACCCTGCTAAAACGCTTAAAAACAGTGAAAAACCGTCAAAAAACACCAATAACCCTGCTAAAACGCTTAAAAACAGTGAAATACCGTCAAAAAACACCAATAACCCTGCTAAAACGCTCAAAAACAGTGGAAAACCGTCAAAAAACACCAATAACCCTGCTAAAACGCTTAAAAACAGTGAAAAACCGTCAAAAAACACCAATAACCCTGCTAAAACGCTTAAAAACAGTGAAAAACCGTCAAAAAACACCAATAACCTTGCTAAAACGCTTAAAAACAGTGAAAAACCGTCAAAAAACACCAATAACCCTGCTAAAACGCTTAAAAACAGTGAAAAACCGTCAAAAAACACCAATAACCCTGCTAAAATGCTTAAAAACAGTGAAAAACCGTCAAAAAACACCAATAACCTTGCTAAAACGCTTAAAAACAGTGAAAAACCGTCAAAAAACACCAATAACCCTGCTAAAATGCTTAAAAACAGTGAAAAACCGTCAAAAAACACCAATAACCCTGCTAAAACGCTCAAAAACAGTGAAAAACCGTCAAAAAACACCAATAACCCTGCTAAAACGCTTAAAAACAGTGAAAAACCGTCAAAAAACACCAATAACCCTGCTAAAACGCTTAAAAACAGTGAAAAACCGTCAAAAAACACCAATAACCCTGCTAAAACGCTTAAAAACAGTGAAAAACCGTCAAAAAACACCAATAACCCTGCTAAAACGCTTAAAAACAGTGAAAAACCGTCAAAAAACACCAATAACCTTGCTGAGACGCTTAAAAACAGTGAAAAACCGTCAAAAAACACCAATAACCCTGCTAAAACGCTTAAAAACAGTGAAAAACCGTCAAAAAACACCAATAACCCTGCTAAAACGCTTAAAAACAGTGAAAAACCGTCAAAAAACACCAATAACCATGCTAAAACGCTTAAAAACAATAAAAAACCGTCAAAAAACACCAATAACCCTGCTAAAACGCTTAAAAACAGTGAAAAACCGTCAAAAAACACCAATAACCCTGCTAAAACGCTTAAAAACAGTAAAAACCCGTCAAAAAACATCAATAACCCTGCTAAAACGCTTAAAAACAGTGAAAAACCGTAAAAAAACACCAATAACCCTGCTAAAACGCTTAAAAACAGTGAAAAACCGTCAAAAAACACCAATAACCCTGCTAAAACGCTTAAAAACAGTGAAAAACCGTCAAAAAACACCAATTACCCTGCTAAAACGCTTAAAAACAGTGAAAAACCGTCAAAAAACACCAATAACCCTGCTAAAACGCTTAAAAACAGTGAAAAACCGTCAAAAAACACCAATAACCCTGCTAAAACGCTCAAAAACAGTGAAAAACCGTCAAAAAACACCAATAACCTTGCTAAAACGCTTAAAAACATTAAAAAACCGTCAAAAAACACCAATAACCCTGCTAAAACGCTTAAAAACAGTGAAAAACCGTCAAAAAACACCAATAACCCTGCTAAAACGCTTAAAAACAGTGAAAAACCGTCAAAAAACACCAATAACCCTGCTAAAACGCTTAAAAACAGTGAAAACCCGTCAAAAAACACCAATAACCCTGCTAAAACGTTTAAAAACAGTGAAAAACCGTCAAAAAACACCAATAACCTTGCTAAAACGCTTAAAAACAATGAAAAACCGTCAAAAAACACCAATAACCCTGCTAAAACGCTTAAAAACAGTGAAAAACCGTCAAAAAACACCAATAACCCTGCTAAAATGCTTAAAAACAGTGAAAAACCGTCAAAAAACACCAATAACCCTGCTAAAACGCTTAAAAACAGTGAAAACCCGTCAAAAAACATCAATAACCCTGCTAAAACGCTTAAAAACAGTGAAAAACCGTCAAAAAACACCAATAACCCTGCTAAAACGCTTAAAAACAGTGAAAAACCGTCAAAAAACACCAATAACCCTGCTAAAACGCTTGAAAGCAGTAAAAAACCGTCAAAAAACACCAAAAACTTTGCTGAAACGCTTAAAAACAGTGAAAAACCGTCAAAAAACACCATTAACCCTGCTAAAACGCTTAAAAACAGTGAAAAACCGTCAAAAAACACCAATAACCCTGCTAAAACGCTTAAAAACAGTGGAAAACCGTCAAAAAACACCAATAACCCTGCTAAAACGCTTAAAAACAGTGAAAAACCGTCAAAAAACACCAATAACCCTGCTAAAACGCTTAAAAGCAGTGAAAAACCGTCAAAAAACACCAAAAACCCTGCTAAAACGCTTAAAAACAGTGAAAAACCGTCAAAAAACACCAATAACCATGCTAAAACGCTTAAAAACAGTGAAAAACCGTCAAAAAACACCAATAACCCTGCTAAAACGCTTAAAAACAGTGGAAAACCGTCAAAAAACACCAATAACCCTGCTAAAACGCTTAAAAACATTGAAAAACCGTCAAAAAACACCTATAACCCTGCTAAAACGCTTAAAAACAGTGAAAAATCGTCAAAAAACACCAATAACCCTGCTAAAACGCTCTATAACAGTGAAAAACCGTCAAAAAACACCAATAACCCTGCTAAAACGCTTAAAAACAGTGAAAAACCGTCAAAAAACACCAATAACCCTGCTAAAACGCTTAAAAACAGTGAAAAACCGTCAAAAAACACCAATAACCCTGCTAAAACGCTTAAAAACATTGAAAACCCGTCAAAAAACACCAATAACCCTGCTAAAACGTTTAAAAACAGTGAAAAACGTCAAAAAACACCAATAACCTTGCTAAAACGCTTAAAAACAGTGAAAAACCGTCAAAAAACACCAATAACCTTGCTAAAACGCTTAAAAACAGTGAAAACCCGTCAAAAAACACCAATAACCCTGCTAAAACGCTTAAAAACAGTGAAAAACCGTCAAAAAACACCAATAACCTTGCTAAAACGCTTAAAAACAGTGAAAAACCGTCAAAAAACACCAATAACCCTGCTAAAACGCTTAAATACATTGAAAAACCGTCAAAAAACACCAATAACCCTGCTAAAACGCTTAAAAACAGTGAAAAACCGTCAAAAAACACCAATAACCCTGCTAAAACGCTTAAAAACAGTGAAAAACCGTCAAAAAACACCAATAACCCTGCTAAAACGCTTAAAAACATTGAAAAACCGTCAAAAAACACCAATAACCCTGCTAAAACGCTTAAAAACAGTGAAAAACCGTCAAAAAACACCAATAACCCTGCTAAAACGCTTAAAAACAGTGAAAAACCGTCAAAAAACACCAATAACCATGCTAAAACGCTTAAAAACAATAAAAAACCGTCAAAAAACACCAATAACCCTGCTAAAACGCTTAAAAACAGTGAAAAACCGTCAAAAAACACCAATAACCCTGCTAAAACGCTTAAAAACAGTAAAAACCCGTCAAAAAACATCAATAACCCTGCTAAAACGCTTAAAAACAGTGAAAAACCGTAAAAAAACACCAATAACCCTGCTAAAACGCTTAAAAACAGTGAAAAACCGTCAAAAAACACCAATAACCCTGCTAAAACGCTTAAAAACAGTGAAAAACCGTCAAAAAACACCAATTACCCTGCTAAAACGCTTAAAAACAGTGAAAAACCGTCAAAAAACACCAATAACCCTGCTAAAACGCTTAAAAACAGTGAAAAACCGTCAAAAAACACCAATAACCCTGCTAAAACGCTTAAAAACAGTGAAAAACCGTCAAAAAACACCAATAACCTTGCTAAAACGCTTAAAAACATTAAAAAACCGTCAAAAAACACCAATAACCCTGCTGAAACGCTTAAAAACAGTGAAAAACCGTCAAAAAACACCAATAACCCTGCTAAAACGCTTAAAAACAGTGAAAAACCGTCAAAAAACACCAATAACCCTGCTAAAACGCTTAAAAACAGTGAAAACCCGTCAAAAAACACCAATAACCCTGCTAAAACGTTTAAAAACAGTGAAAAACCGTCAAAAAACACCAATAACCTTGCTAAAACGCTTAAAAACAATGAAAAACCGTCAAAAAACACCAATAACCCTGCTAAAACGCTTAAAAACAGTGAAAAACCGTCAAAAAACACCAATAACCCTGCTAAAATGCTTAAAAACAGTGAAAAACCGTCAAAAAACACCAATAACCCTGCTAAAACGCTTAAAAACAGTGAAAACCCGTCAAAAAACATCAATAACCCTGCTAAAACGCTTAAAAACAGTGAAAAACCGTCAAAAAACACCAATAACCCTGCTAAAACGCTTAAAAACAGTGAAAAACCGTCAAAAAACACCAATAACCCTGCTAAAACGCTTGAAAGCATTAAAAAACCGTCAAAAAACACCAAAAACTTTGCTGAAACGCTTAAAAACAGTGAAAAACCGTCAAAAAACACCATTAACCCTGCTAAAACGCTTAAAAACAGTGAAAAACCGTCAAAAAACACCAATAACCCTGCTAAAACGCTTAAAAACAGTGGAAAACCGTCAAAAAACACCAATAACCCTGCTAAAACGCTTAAAAACAGTGAAAAACCGTCAAAAAACACCAATAACCCTGCTAAAACGCTTAAAAGCAGTGAAAAACCGTCAAAAAACACCAAAAACCCTGCTAAAACGCTTAAAAACAGTGAAAAACCGTCAAAAAACACCAATAACCATGCTAAAACGCTTAAAAACAGTGAAAAACCGTCAAAAAACACCAATAACCCTGCTAAAACGCTTAAAAACAGTGGAAAACCGTCAAAAAACACCAATAACCCTGCTAAAACGCTTAAAAACATTGAAAAACCGTCAAAAAACACCTATAACCCTGCTAAAACGCTTAAAAACAGTGAAAAATCGTCAAAAAACACCAATAACCCTGCTAAAACGCTCTATAACAGTGAAAAACCGTCAAAAAACACCAATAACCCTGCTAAAACGCTTAAAAACAGTGAAAAACCGTCAAAAAACACCAATAACCCTGCTAAAACGCTTAAAAACAGTGAAAAACCGTCAAAAAACACCAATAACCCTGCTAAAACGCTTAAAAACATTGAAAACCCGTCAAAAAACACCAATAACCCTGCTAAAACGTTTAAAAACAGTGAAAAACGTCAAAAAACACCAATAACCTTGCTAAAACGCTTAAAAACAGTGAAAAACCGTCAAAAAACACCAATAACCTTGCTAAAACGCTTAAAAACAGTGAAAACCCGTCAAAAAACACCAATAACCCTGCTAAAACGCTTAAAAACAGTGAAAAACCGTCAAAAAACACCAATAACCTTGCTAAAACGCTTAAAAACAGTGAAAAACCGTCAAAAAACACCAATAACCCTGCTAAAACGCTTAAAAACAGTGAAAAACCGTCAAAAAACACCAATAACCCTGCTAAAACGCTTAAAAACAGTGGAAAACCGTCAAAAAACACCAATAACCCTGCTAAAACGCTTAAAAACATTGAAAAACCGTCAAAAAACACCTATAACCCTGCTAAAACGCTTAAAAACAGTGAAAAATCGTCAAAAAACACCAATAACCCTGCTAAAACGCTCTATAACAGTGAAAAACCGTCAAAAAACACCAATAACCCTGCTAAAACGCTCAAAAACAGTGAAAAACCGTCAAAAAACACCAATAACCCTGCTAAAACGCTTAAAAACAGTGAAAAACCGTCAAAAAACACCAATAACCCTGCTAAAACGCTTAAAAACATTGAAAACCCGTCAAAAAACACCAATAACCCTGCTAAAACGTTTAAAAACAGTGAAAAACGTCAAAAAACACCAATAACCTTGCTAAAACGCTTAAAAACAGTGAAAAACCGTCAAAAAACACCAATAACCTTGCTAAAACGCTTAAAAACAGTGAAAACCCGTCAAAAAACACCAATAACCCTGCTAAAACGCTTAAAAACAGTGAAAAACCGTCAAAAAACACCAATAACCTTGCTAAAACGCTTAAAAACAGTGAAAAACCGTCAAAAAACACCAATAACCCTGCTAAAACGCTTAAATACATTGAAAAACCGTCAAAAAACACCAATAACCCTGCTAAAACGCTTAAAAACAGTGAAAAACCGTCAAAAAACACCAATAACCCTGCTAAAACGCTTAAAAACAGTGAAAAACCGTCAAAAAACACCAATAACCCTGCTAAAACGCTTAAAAACAGTGAAAAACCGTCAAAAAACACCAATAACCCTGCTAAAACGCTCAAAAACAGTGGAAAACCGTCAAAAAACACCAATAACCCTGCTAAAACGCTTAAAAACATTGAAAAACCGTCAAAAAACACCAATAACCCTGCTAAAACGCTTAAAAACAGTGAAAAACCGTCAAAAAACACCAATAACCCTGCTAAAACGCTTAAAAACAGTGAAAAACCGTCAAAAAACACCAATAACCCTGCTAAAACGCTTAAAAACATTGAAAAACCGTCAAAAAACACCAATAACCCTGCTAAAACGCTTAAAAACAGTGAAAAACCGTCAAAAAACACCAATAACCCTGCTAAAACGCTTAAAAACAGTGAAAAACCGTCAAAAAACACCAATAACCCTGCTAAAACGCTTAAAAACAGTGAAAAACCGTCAAAAAACACCAATTACCCTGCTAAAACGCTTAAAAACAGTGAAAAACCGTCAAAAAACACCAATAACCCTGCTAAAACGCTTAAAAACAGTGAAAAACCGTCAAAAAACACCAATAACCCTGCTAAAACGCTTAAAAACAGTGAAAAACCGTCAAAAAACACCAATAACCTTGCTAAAACGCTTAAAAACATTAAAAAACCGTCAAAAAACACCAATAACCCTGCTAAAACGCTTAAAAACAGTGAAAAACCGTCAAAAAACACCAATAACCCTGCTAAAACGCTTAAAAACAGTGAAAAACCGTCAAAAAACACCAATAACCCTGCTAAAACGCTTAAAAACAGTGAAAACCCGTCAAAAAACACCAATAACCCTGCTAAAACGTTTAAAAACAGTGAAAAACCGTCAAAAAACACCAATAACCTTGCTAAAACGCTTAAAAACAATGAAAAACCGTCAAAAAACACCAATAACCCTGCTAAAACGCTTAAAAACAGTGAAAAACCGTCAAAAAACACCAATAACCCTGCTAAAATGCTTAAAAACAGTGAAAAACCGTCAAAAAACACCAATAACCCTGCTAAAACGCTTAAAAACAGTGAAAACCCGTCAAAAAACATCAATAACCCTGCTAAAACGCTTAAAAACAGTGAAAAACCGTCAAAAAACACCAATAACCCTGCTAAAACGCTTAAAAACAGTGAAAAACCGTCAAAAAACACCAATAACCCTGCTAAAACGCTTGAAAGCAGTAAAAAACCGTCAAAAAACACCAAAAACTTTGCTGAAACGCTTAAAAACAGTGAAAAACCGTCAAAAAACACCATTAACCCTGCTAAAACGCTTAAAAACAGTGAAAAACCGTCAAAAAACACCAATAACCCTGCTAAAACGCTTAAAAACAGTGGAAAACCGTCAAAAAACACCAATAACCCTGCTAAAACGCTTAAAAACAGTGAAAAACCGTCAAAAAACACCAATAACCCTGCTAAAACGCTTAAAAGCAGTGAAAAACCGTCAAAAAACACCAAAAACCCTGCTAAAACGCTTAAAAACAGTGAAAAACCGTCAAAAAACACCAATAACCATGCTAAAACGCTTAAAAACAGTGAAAAACCGTCAAAAAACACCAATAACCCTGCTAAAACGCTTAAAAACAGTGGAAAACCGTCAAAAAACACCAATAACCCTGCTAAAACGCTTAAAAACATTGAAAAACCGTCAAAAAACACCTATAACCCTGCTAAAACGCTTAAAAACAGTGAAAAATCGTCAAAAAACACCAATAACCCTGCTAAAACGCTCTATAACAGTGAAAAACCGTCAAAAAACACCAATAACCCTGCTAAAACGCTTAAAAACAGTGAAAAACCGTCAAAAAACACCAATAACCCTGCTAAAACGCTTAAAAACAGTGAAAAACCGTCAAAAAACACCAATAACCCTGCTAAAACGCTTAAAAACATTGAAAACCCGTCAAAAAACACCAATAACCCTGCTAAAACGTTTAAAAACAGTGAAAAACGTCAAAAAACACCAATAACCTTGCTAAAACGCTT
>NW_027556751.1:0-22699 GCF_964204865.1 Styela clava
AGCGTTTTAGCAGGGTTATTGGTGTTTTTTGACGGTTTTTCACTGTTTTTAAGCGTTTTAGCAGGGTTATTGGTGTTTTTTGACGGTTTTTCACTGTTTTTAAGCGTTTTAGCAGGGTTATTGGTGTTTTTTGACGGTTTTTCACTGTTTTTAAGCGTTTTAGCAGGGTTATTGGTGTTTTTTGACGGTTTTTCACTGTTTTTAAGCGTTTTAGCAGGGTTATTGGTGTTTTTTGACGGTTTTTCACTGTTTTTAAGCGTTTTAGCAGGGTTATTGGTGTTTTTTGACGGTTTTTCACTGTTTTTAAGCGTTTTAGCAGGGTTATTGGTGTTTTTTGACGGTTTTTCACTGTTTTTAAGCGTTTTAGCAGGGTTATTGGTGTTTTTTGACGGTTTTTCACTGTTTTTAAGCGTTTTAGCAGGGTTATTGGTGTTTTTTGACGGTTTTTCACTGTTTTTAAGCGTTTTAGCAGGGTTATTGGTGTTTTTTGACGGTTTTTCACTGTTTTTAAGCGTTTTAGCAGGGTTATTGGTGTTTTTTGACGGTTTTTCACTGTTTTTAAGCGTTTTAGCAGGGTTATTGGTGTTTTTTGACGGTTTTTCACTGTTTTTAAGCGTTTTAGCAGGGTTATTGGTGTTTTTTGACGGTTTTTCACTGTTTTTAAGCGTTTTAGCAGGGTTATTGGTGTTTTTTGACGGTTTTTCACTGTTTTTAAGCGTTTTAGCAGGGTTATTGGTGTTTTTTGACGGTTTTTCACTGTTTTTAAGCGTTTTAGCAGGGTTATTGGTGTTTTTTGACGGTTTTTCACTGTTTTTAAGCGTTTTAGCAGGGTTATTGGTGTTTTTTGACGGTTTTTCACTGTTTTTAAGCGTTTTAGCAGAGTTATTGGTGTTTTTTGACAGTTTTTCACTGTTTTTAAGCGTTTTAGCAGGGTTATTGGTGTTTTTTGACGGTTTTTCACTGTTTTTAAGCGTTTTAGCAGGGTTATTGGTGTTTTTTGACGGTTTTTCACTGTTTTTAAGCGTTTTAGCAGGGTTATTGGTGTTTTTTGACGGTTTTTCACTGTTTTTAAGCGTTTTAGCAGGGTTATTGGTGTTTTTTGACGGTTTTTCACTGTTTTTAAGCGTTTTAGCAGGGTTATTGGTGTTTTTTGACGGTTTTTCACTGTTTTTAAGCGTTTTAGCAGGGTTATTGGTGTTTTTTGACGGCAGGGTTATTGGTGTTTTTTGACGGTTTTTCCACTGTTTTAAGCGTTTTAGCAGGGTTATTGGTGTTTTTGACGGTTTTTCACTGTTTTTAAGCGTTTTAGCAGGGTTATTGGTGTTTTTTGACGGTTTTTCACTGTTTTTAAGCGTTTTAGCAGGGTTATTGGTGTTTTTTGACGGTTTTTCACTGTTTTTAAGCGTTTTAGCAGGGTTATTGGTGTTTTTTGACGGTTTTTCACTGTTTTTAAGCGTTTTAGCAGGGTTATTGGTGTTTTTTGACGGTTTTTCACTGTTTTTAAGCGTTTTAGCAGGGTTATTGGTGTTTTTGACGGTTTTTCACTGTTTTTAAGCGTTTTAGCAGGGTTATTGGTGTTTTTTGACGGTTTTTCACTGTTTTTAAGCGTTTTAGCAGGGTTATTGGTGTTTTTTGACGGTTTTTCACTGTTTTTAAGCGTTTTAGCAGGGTTATTGGTGTTTTTTGACGGTTTTTCACTGTTTTTAAGCGTTTTAGCAGGGTTATTGGTGTTTTTTGACGGTTTTTCACTGTTTTTAAGCGTTTTAGCAGGGTTATTGGTGTTTTTTGACGGTTTTTCACTGTTTTTAAGCGTTTTAGCAGGGTTATTGGTGTTTTTTGACGGTTTTTCACTGTTTTTAAGCGTTTTAGCAGGGTTATTGGTGTTTTTTGACGGTTTTTCACTGTTTTTAAGCGTTTTAGCAGGGTTATTGGTGTTTTTTGACGGTTTTTCACTGTTTTTAAGCGTTTTAGCAGGGTTATTGGTGTTTTTTGACGGTTTTTCACTGTTTTTAAGCGTTTTAGCAGGGTTATTGGTGTTTTTTGACGGTTTTTCACTGTTTTTAAGCGTTTTAGCAGGGTTATTGGTGTTTTTTGACGGTTTTTCACTGTTTTTAAGCGTTTTAGCAGGGTTATTGGTGTTTTTTGACGGTTTTTCACTGTTTTTAAGCGTTTTAGCAGGGTTATTGGTGTTTTTTGACGGTTTTTCACTGTTTTTAAGCGTTTTAGCAGGGTTATTGGTGTTTTTTGACGGTTTTTCACTGTTTTTAAGCGTTTTAGCAGGGTTATTGGTGTTTTTTGACGGTTTTTCACTGTTTTTAAGCGTTTTAGCAGGGTTATTGGTGTTTTTTGACGGTTTTTCACTGTTTTTAAGCGTTTTAGCAGGGTTATTGGTGTTTTTTGACGGTTTTTCACTGTTTTTAAGCGTTTTAGCAGGGTTATTGGTGTTTTTTGACGGTTTTTCACTGTTTTTAAGCGTTTTAGCAGGGTTATTGGTGTTTTTTGACGGTTTTTCACTGTTTTTAAGCGTTTTAGCAGGGTTATTGGTGTTTTTTGACGGTTTTTCACTGTTTTTAAGCGTTTTAGCAGGGTTATTGGTGTTTTTTGACGGTTTTTCACTGTTTTTAAGCGTTTTAGCAGGGTTATTGGTGTTTTTTGACGGTTTTTCACTGTTTTTAAGCGTTTTAGCAGGGTTATTGGTGTTTTTTGACGGTTTTTCACTGTTTTTAAGCGTTTTAGCAGGGTTATTGGTGTTTTTTGACGGTTTTTCACTGTTTTTAAGCGTTTTAGCAGGGTTATTGGTGTTTTTTGACGGTTTTTCACTGTTTTTAAGCGTTTTAGCAGGGTTATTGGTGTTTTTTGACGGTTTTTCACTGTTTTTAAGCGTTTTAGCAGGGTTATTGGTGTTTTTTGACGGTTTTTCACTGTTTTTAAGCGTTTTAGCAGGGTTATTGGTGTTTTTTGACGGTTTTTCACTGTTTTTAAGCGTTTTAGCAGGGTTATTGGTGTTTTTTGACGGTTTTTCACTGTTTTTAAGCGTTTTAGCAGGGTTATTGGTGTTTTTTGACGGTTTTTCACTGTTTTTAAGCGTTTTAGCAGGGTTATTGGTGTTTTTTGACGGTTTTTCACTGTTTTTAAGCGTTTTAGCAGGGTTATTGGTGTTTTTTGACGGTTTTTCACTGTTTTTAAGCGTTTTAGCAGGGTTATTGGTGTTTTTTGACGGTTTTTCACTGTTTTTAAGCGTTTTAGCAGGGTTATTGGTGTTTTTTGACGGTTTTTCACTGTTTTTAAGCGTTTTAGCAGGGTTATTGGTGTTTTTTGACGGTTTTTCACTGTTTTTAAGCGTTTTAGCAGGGTTATTGGTGTTTTTTGACGGTTTTTCACTGTTTTTAAGCGTTTTAGCAGGGTTATTGGTGTTTTTTGACGGTTTTTCACTGTTTTTAAGCGTTTTAGCAGGGTTATTGGTGTTTTTTGACGGTTTTTCACTGTTTTTAAGCGTTTTAGCAGGGTTATTGGTGTTTTTTGACGGTTTTTCACTGTTTTTAAGCGTTTTAGCAGGGTTATTGGTGTTTTTTGACGGTTTTTCACTGTTTTTAAGCGTTTTAGCAGGGTTATTGGTGTTTTTTGACGGTTTTTCACTGTTTTTAAGCGTTTTAGCAGGGTTATTGGTGTTTTTTGACGGTTTTTCACTGTTTTTAAGCGTTTTAGCAGGGTTATTGGTGTTTTTTGACGGTTTTTCACTGTTTTTAAGCGTTTTAGCAGGGTTATTGGTGTTTTTTGACGGTTTTTCACTGTTTTTAAGCGTTTTAGCAGGGTTATTGGTGTTTTTGACGGTTTTTCACTGTTTTTAAGCGTTTTAGCAGGGTTATTGGTGTTTTTTGACGGTTTTTCACTGTTTTTAAGCGTTTTAGCAGGGTTATTGGTGTTTTTGACGGTTTTTCACTGTTTTTAAGCGTTTTAGCAGGGTTATTGGTGTTTTTTGACGGTTTTTCACTGTTTTTAAGCGTTTTAGCAGGGTTATTGGTGTTTTTTGACGGTTTTTCACTGTTTTTAAGCGTTTTAGCAGGGTTATTGGTGTTTTTTGACGGTTTTTCACTGTTTTTAAGCGTTTTAGCAGGGTTATTGGTGTTTTTTGACGGTTTTTCACTGTTTTTAAGCGTTTTAGCAGGGTTATTGGTGTTTTTTGACGGTTTTTCACTGTTTTTAAGCGTTTTAGCAGGGTTATTGGTGTTTTTTGACGGTTTTTCACTGTTTTTAAGCGTTTTAGCAGGGTTATTGGTGTTTTTTGACGGTTTTTCACTGTTTTTAAGCGTTTTAGCAGGGTTATTGGTGTTTTTTGACGGTTTTTCACTGTTTTTAAGCGTTTTAGCAGGGTTATTGGTGTTTTTTGACGGTTTTTCACTGTTTTTAAGCGTTTTAGCAGGGTTATTGGTGTTTTTTGACGGTTTTTCACTGTTTTTAAGCGTTTTAGCAGGGTTATTGGTGTTTTTTGACGGTTTTTCACTGTTTTTAAGCGTTTTAGCAGGGTTATTGGTGTTTTTTGACGGTTTTTCACTGTTTTTAAGCGTTTTAGCAGGGTTATTGGTGTTTTTTGACGGTTTTTCACTGTTTTTAAGCGTTTTAGCAGGGTTATTGGTGTTTTTTGACGGTTTTTCACTGTTTTTAAGCGTTTTAGCAGGGTTATTGGTGTTTTTTGACGGTTTTTCACTGTTTTTAAGCGTTTTAGCAGGGTTATTGGTGTTTTTTGACGGTTTTTCACTGTTTTTAAGCGTTTTAGCAGGGTTATTGGTGTTTTTTGACGGTTTTTCACTGTTTTTAAGCGTTTTAGCAGGGTTATTGGTGTTTTTTGACGGTTTTTCACTGTTTTTAAGCGTTTTAGCAGGGTTATTGGTGTTTTTTGACGGTTTTTCACTGTTTTTAAGCGTTTTAGCAGGGTTATTGGTGTTTTTTGACGGTTTTTCACTGTTTTTAAGCGTTTTAGCAGGGTTATTGGTGTTTTTTGACGGTTTTTCACTGTTTTTAAGCGTTTTAGCAGGGTTATTGGTGTTTTTTGACGGTTTTTCACTGTTTTTAAGCGTTTTAGCAGGGTTATTGGTGTTTTTTGACGGTTTTTCACTGTTTTTAAGCGTTTTAGCAGGGTTATTGGTGTTTTTTGACGGTTTTTCACTGTTTTTAAGCGTTTTAGCAGGGTTATTGGTGTTTTTTGACGGTTTTTCACTGTTTTTAAGCGTTTTAGCAGGGTTATTGGTGTTTTTTGACGGTTTTTCACTGTTTTTAAGCGTTTTAGCAGGGTTATTGGTGTTTTTTGACGGTTTTTCACTGTTTTTAAGCGTTTTAGCAGGGTTATTGGTGTTTTTTGACGGTTTTTCACTGTTTTTAAGCGTTTTAGCAGGGTTATTGGTGTTTTTTGACGGTTTTTTCACTGTTTTTGAGCGTTTTAGCAGGGTTATTGGTGTTTTTTGACGGTTTTTCACTGTTTTTAAGCGTTTTAGCAGGGTTATTGGTGTTTTTTGACGGTTTTTCACTGTTTTTAAGCGTTTTAGCAGGGTTATTGGTGTTTTTTGACGGTTTTTCACTGTTTTTAAGCGTTTTAGCAGGGTTATTGGTGTTTTTTGACGGTTTTTCACTGTTTTTAGCGTTTTAGCAGGGTTATTGGTGTTTTTTGACGGTTTTTCACTGTTTTTAAGCGTTTTAGCAGGGTTATTGGTGTTTTTTGACGGTTTTTCACTGTTTTTAAGCGTTTTTGCAGGGTTATTGGTGTTTTTTGACGGTTTTTCACTATTTTTGAGCGTTTTAGCAGGGTTATTGGTGTTTTTTGACGGTTTTTCACTGTTTTAAAGCGTTTTTGACGGTTTTTCACTGTTTTTAAGCGTTTTGGCAGGGTTATTGGTGTTTTTTGACGGTTTTTCACTGTTTTTAAGCGTTTTAGCAGGGTTATTTGTGTTTTTTGACGGTTTTTCACTGTTTTAAGCGTTTTAGCAGGGTTATTGGTGTTTTTTGACGGTTTTTCACTGTTTTTAAGCGTTTTAGCAGGGTTATTGGTGTTTCTTGACGGTTTTTCACTGTTTTTAAGCGTTTTAGCAGGGTTATTGGTGTTTTTTGACGGTTTTTCACTGTTTTTAAGCGTTTTAGCAGGGTTATTGGTGTTTTTTGACGGTTTTTCACTGTTTTTAAGCGTTTTAGCAGGGTTATTGGTGTTTTTTGACGGTTTTTCACTGTTTTTAGGCGTTTTAGCAGGGTTATTGGTGTTTCTTGACGGTTTTTCACTGTTTTTAAGCGTTTTAGCAGGGTTATTGGTGTTTCTTGACGGTTTTTCACTGTTTTTATGCGTTTTAGCAGGGTTATTGGTGTTTTTTGACGGTTTTTCACTGTTTTTAAGCGTTTTAGCAGGGTTATTGGTGTTTTTTGAAGGTTTTTCACTGTTTTTAAGCGTTTTAGCAGGGTTATTGGTGTTTTTTGACAGTTTTTCACTGTTTTTAAGCGTTTTAGCAGGGTTATTGGTGTTTTTTGACGGTTTTTCACTGTTTTTAAGCGTTTTAGCAGGGTTATTGGTGTTTTTTGACTGTTTTTCACTGTTTTTAAGCGTTTTAGCAGGGTTATTGGTGTTTTTTGACGATTTTTCACTGTTTTTAAGCGTTTTAGCAGGGTTATTGGTGTTTTTTGACGGTTTTTCACTGTTTTTAAGCGTTTTAGCAGGGTTATTGGTGTTTTTTGACGGTTTTTCACTGTTTTTAAGCGTTTTAGCAGGGTTATTGGTGTTTTTTGACGGTTTTTCACTGTTTTTAAGCGTTTTAGCAGGGTTATTGGTGTTTTTTGACGGTTTTTCACTGTTTTTAAGCGTTTTAGCAGGGTAATTGGGTTTTTTGACGGTTTTTCACTGTTTTTGAGCGTTTTAGCAGGGTTATTGGTGTTTTTTGACGGTTTTTCACTGTTTTTAAGCGTTTTAGCAGGGTTATTGGTGTTTTTTGACGGTTTTTCACTGTTTTTAAGCGTTTTAGCAGGGTTATTGGTGTTTTTTGACGGTTTTTCACTGTTTTTAAGCGTTTTAGCAGGGTTATTGGTGTTTTTTGACGGTTTTTCACTGTTTTTAAGCGTTTTAGCAGGGTTATTGGTGTTTTTTTGACGGTTTTTCACTGTTTTTAAGCGTTTTAGCAGGGTTATTGGTGTTTTTTGACGATTTTTCACTGTTTTTAAGCGTTTTAGCAGGGTTATTGGTGTTTTTTGACGGTTTTTCACTGTTTTTAAGCGTTTTAGCAGGGTTATTGGTGTTTTTTGACGGTTTTTCACTGTTTTTAAGCGTTTTAGCAGGGTTATTGGTGTTTTTTGACGGTTTTTCACTGTTTTTAAGCGTTTTAGCAGGGTTATTGGTGTTTTTTGACGGTTTTTCACTGTTTTTAAGCGTTTTAGCAGGGTAATTGGGTTTTTTGACGGTTTTTCACTGTTTTTGAGCGTTTTAGCAGGGTTATTGGTGTTTTTTTACGGTTTTTCACTGTTTTTAAGCGTTTTAGCAGGGTTATTGGTGTTTTTTGACGGTTTTTCACTGTTTTTAAGCGTTTTGCAGGGTTATTGGTGTTTTTTGACGGTTTTTCACTGTTTTTAAGCGTTTTAGCAGGGTTATTGGTGTTTTTTGACGGTTTTTCACTGTTTTTAAGCGTTTTAGCAGGGTTATTGGTGTTTTTTGACGGTTTTTCACTGTTTTTAAGCGTTTTAGCAGGGTTATTGGTGTTCTTTGACGGTTTTTCACTGTTTTTAAGCGTTTTAGCAGGGTTATTGGTGTTTTTTGACAGTTTTTCACTGTTTTTAAGCGTTTTAGCAGGGTTATTGGTGTTTTTTGACGGTTTTTCACTGTTTTTAAGCGTTTTAGCAGGGTTATTGGTGTATTTTGACGGTTTTTCACTGTTTTTAAGCGTTTTAGCAGGGTTATTGGTGTTTTTTGACGGTTTTTCACTGTTTTTAAGCGTTTTAGCAGGATTATTGGTGTTTTTTGACGGTTTTTCACTGTTTTTAAGCGTTTTAGCAGGGTTATTGGTGTTTTTTGACGGTTTTTCACTGTTTTTAAGCGTTTTAGCAGGGTTATTGGTGTTTTTTGACGGTTTTTCACTGTTTTTAAGCGTTTTAGCTGGGTTATTGGTGTTTTTTGACGGTTTTCCACTGTTTTTAAGCGTTTTAGCAGGGTTATTGGTGTTTTTTGACGGTTTTTCACTGTTTTTAGGCGTTTTAGCAGGGTTATTGGTGTTTTTTGACAGTTTTTCACTGTTTTTAAGCGTTTTAGCAGTGTTATTGGTGTTTTTTGACGGTTTTTTCACTGTTTTTAAGCGTTTTAGCAGGGTTATTGGTGTTTTTTGACGGTTTTTCACTGTTTTTAAGCGTTTTAGCAGGGTTATTGGTGTTTTTTGACGGTTTTTTCACTGTTTTTAAGCGTTTTAGCAGGGTTATTGGTGTTTTTTGACGGTTTTTCACTGTTTTTAAGCGTTTTAGCAGGGTTATTTGTGTTTTTTGACGGTTTTTCACTGTTTTTAAGCGTTTTAGCAGGGTTATTGGTTGTTTTTTGACGGTTTTTCACTGTTTTTAAGCGTTTTTAGCAGGGTTATTGGTGTTTCTTGACGGTTTTTCACTGTTTTTAAGCGTTTTAGCAGGGTTATTGGTGTTTTTTGACGGTTTTTCACTGTTTTTAAGCGTTTTAGCAGGGTTATTGGTGTTTTTTGACGGTTTTTCACTGTTTTTAAGCGTTTTAGCAGGGTTATTGGTGTTTTTTGACGGTTTTTCACTGTTTTTAGGCGTTTTAGCAGGGTTATTGGTGTTTCTTGACGGTTTTTCACTGTTTTTAAGCGTTTTAGCAGGGTTATTGGTGTTTCTTGACGGTTTTTCACTGTTTTTATGCGTTTTAGCAGGGTTATTGGTGTTTTTTGACGGTTTTTCACTGTTTTTAAGCGTTTTAGCAGGGTTATTGGTGTTTTTTGAAGGTTTTTCACTGTTTTTAAGCGTTTTTAGCAGGGTTATTGGTGTTTTTTGACAGTTTTTCACTGTTTTTAAGCGTTTTAGCAGGGTTATTGGTGTTTTTTGACGGTTTTTCACTGTTTTTAAGCGTTTTAGCAGGGTTATTGGTGTTTTTTGACTGTTTTTCACTGTTTTTAAGCGTTTTAGCAGGGTTATTGGTGTTTTTTGACGATTTTTCACTGTTTTTAAGCGTTTTAGCAGGGTTATTGGTGTTTTTTGACGGTTTTTCACTGTTTTTAAGCGTTTTAGCAGGGTTATTGGTGTTTTTTGACGGTTTTTCACTGTTTTTAAGCGTTTTAGCAGGGTTATTGGTGTTTTTTGACGGTTTTTCACTGTTTTTAAGCGTTTTAGCAGGGTTATTGGTGTTTTTTGACGGTTTTTCACTGTTTTTAAGCGTTTTAGCAGGGTAATTGGGTTTTTTGACGGTTTTTCACTGTTTTTGAGCGTTTTAGCAGGGTTATTGGTGTTTTTTGACGGTTTTTCACTGTTTTTAAGCGTTTTAGCAGGGTTATTGGTGTTTTTTGACGGTTTTTCACTGTTTTTAAGCGTTTTAGCAGGGTTATTGGTGTTTTTTGACGGTTTTTCACTGTTTTTAAGCGTTTTAGCAGGGTTATTGGTGTTTTTTGACGGTTTTTCACTGTTTTTAAGCGTTTTAGCAGGGTTATTGGTGTTTTTTGACGGTTTTTCACTGTTTTTAAGCGTTTTAGCAGGGTTATTGGTGTTTTTTGACGATTTTTCACTGTTTTTAAGCGTTTTAGCAGGGTTATTGGTGTTTTTTGACGGTTTTTCACTGTTTTTAAGCGTTTTAGCAGGGTTATTGGTGTTTTTTGACGGTTTTTCACTGTTTTTAAGCGTTTTAGCAGGGTTATTGGTGTTTTTTGACGGTTTTTCACTGTTTTTAAGCGTTTTAGCAGGGTTATTGGTGTTTTTTGACGGTTTTTCACTGTTTTTAAGCGTTTTAGCAGGGTAATTGGGTTTTTTGACGGTTTTTCACTGTTTTTGAGCGTTTTAGCAGGGTTATTGGTGTTTTTTTACGGTTTTTCACTGTTTTTAAGCGTTTTAGCAGGGTTATTGGTGTTTTTTGACGGTTTTTCACTGTTTTTAAGCGTTTTGCAGGGTTATTGGTGTTTTTTGACGGTTTTTCACTGTTTTTAAGCGTTTTAGCAGGGTTATTGGTGTTTTTTGACGGTTTTTCACTGTTTTTAAGCGTTTTAGCAGGGTTATTGGTGTTTTTTGACGGTTTTTCACTGTTTTTAAGCGTTTTAGCAGGGTTATTGGTGTTCTTTGACGGTTTTTCACTGTTTTTAAGCGTTTTAGCAGGGTTATTGGTGTTTTTTGACAGTTTTTCACTGTTTTTAAGCGTTTTAGCAGGGTTATTGGTGTTTTTTGACGGTTTTTCACTGTTTTTAAGCGTTTTAGCAGGGTTATTGGTGTATTTTGACGGTTTTTCACTGTTTTTAAGCGTTTTAGGAGGGTTATTGGTGTTTTTTGACGGTTTTTCACTGTTTTTAAGCGTTTTAGCAGGATTATTGGTGTTTTTTGACGGTTTTTCACTGTTTTTAAGCGTTTTAGCAGGGTTATTGGTGTTTTTTGACGGTTTTTCACTGTTTTTAAGCGTTTTAGCAGGGTTATTGGTGTTTTTTGACGGTTTTTCACTGTTTTTAAGCGTTTTAGCTGGGTTATTGGTGTTTTTTGACGGTTTTCCACTGTTTTTAAGCGTTTTAGCAGGGTTATTGGTGTTTTTTGACGGTTTTTCACTGTTTTTAGGCGTTTTAGCAGGGTTATTGGTGTTTTTTGACAGTTTTTCACTGTTTTTAAGCGTTTTAGCAGTGTTATTGGTGTTTTTTGACGGTTTTTTCACTGTTTTTAAGCGTTTTAGCAGGGTTATTGGTGTTTTTTGACGGTTTTTCACTGTTTTTAAGCGTTTTAGCAGGGTTATTGGTGTTTTTTGACGGTTTTTCACTATTTTTAAGCGATTTAGCAGGGTTATTGGTGTTTTTTGACGGTTTTTCACTGTTTTTAAGCGTTTTAGCAGGGTTATTGGTGTTTTTTGACGGTTTTTCACTGTTTTAAAGCGTTTTTGACGGTTTTTCACTGTTTTTAAGCGTTTTGGCAGGGTTATTGGTGTTTTTTGACGGTTTTTCACTGTTTTTAAGCGTTTTAGCAGGGTTATTGGTGTTTTTTGACGGTTTTTCACTGTTTTTAAGCGTTTTAGCAGGGTTATTGGTGTTTTTGACGGTTTTTCACTGTTTTTAAGCGTTTTAGCAGGGTTATTGGTGTTTCTTGACGGTTTTTCACTGTTTTTAAGCGTTTTAGCAGGGTTATTGGTGTTTTTTGACGGTTTTTCACTGTTTTTAAGCGTTTTAGCAGGGTTATTGGTGTTTTTTGAAGGTTTTTCACTGTTTTTAAGCGTTTTAGCAAGGTTATTGGTGTTTTTTGACAGTTTTTCACTGTTTTTAAGCGTTTTAGCAGGGTTATTGGTGTTTTTTGACGGTTTTTCACTGTTTTTAAGCGTTTCAGCAGGGTTATTGGTGTTTTTTGACGGTTTTTCACTGTTTTTAAGCGTTTTAGCAGGGTTATTGGTGTTTTTTGACGGTTTTTCACTGTTTTTAAGCGTTTTAGCAGGGTTATTGGTGTTTTTCGACGGTTTTTCACTGTTTTTAAGCGTTATAGCAGGGTTATTGGTGTTTTTTGACGGTTTTTCACTGTTTTTAAGCGTTTTAGCAGGGTTATTGGTGTTTTTTGACGGTTTTTCACTGTTTTTAAGCGTTTTAGCAGGGTTATTGGTGTTTTTTGACGGTTTTTTTACTGTTTTTAAGCGTTTCAGCAGGGTTATTGGTGTTTTTTGACGGTTTTTCACTGTTTTTAAGCGTTTTAGCAGGGTTATTGGTGTTTTTTGACGGTTTTTCACTGTTTTTAAGCGTTTTAGCAGGGTTATTGGTGTTTTTTGACGGTTTTTCACTGTTTTTAAGCGTTTTAGCAGGGTTATTGGTGTTTTTTGACGGTTTTTTCACTGTTTTTAAGCGTTTTAGCAGGATTATTGGTGTTTTTTGACGGTTTTTCACTGTTTTTAAGCGTTTTAGCAGGGTTATTGGTGTTTTTTGACGGTTTTTCACTGTTTTTAAGCGTTTAAGCAGGGTTATTGGTGTTTTTTGACAGTTTTTCACTGTTTTTAAGCGTTTTAGCAGGGTTATTGGTGTTTTTTGACGGTTTTTCACTGTTTTTAAGCGTTTTAGCAGGGTTATTGGTGTTTTTTGACGGTTTTTCACTGTTTTTAAGCGTTTTAGCAGGATTATTGGTGTTTTTTGACGGTTTTTCACTGTTTTTAAGCGTTTTAGCAGGGTTATTGGTGTTTTTTGACGGTTTTTCACTGTTTTTAAGCGTTTTAGCAGGGTTATTGGTGTTTTTTGACGGTTTTTCACTGTTTTTAAGCGTTTTAGCAAGATTATTGGTGTTTTTTGACGGTTTTCCACTGTTTTTAAGCGTTTTAGCAGGGTTATTGGTGTTTTTTGACGGTTTTTCACTGTTTTTAAGCGTTTAAGCAGGGTTATTGGTGTTTTTTGACAGTTTTTCACTGTTTTTAAGCGTTATAGCAGGGTTATTGGTGTTTTTTGACGGTTTTTTCACTGTTTTTAAGCGTTTTAGCAGGGTTATTGGTGTTTTTTGACGGTTTTTCACTGTTTTTAAGCGTTTTAGCAGGGTTATTGGTGTTTTTTGACGGTTTTTCACTATTTTTAAGCGTTTTAGCAGGGTTATTGGTGTTTTTTGACGGTTTTTCACTGTTTTAAAGCGTTTTTGACGGTTTTTCACTGTTTTTAAGCGTTTTGGCAGGGTTATTGGTGTTTTTTGACGGTTTTTCACTGTTTTTAAGCGTTTTAGCAGGGTTATTGGTGTTTTTTGACGGTTTTTTACTGTTTTTAAGCGTTTTAGCAGGGTTATTGGTGTTTCTTGACGGTTTTTCACTGTTTTTAAGCGTTTTAGCAGGGTTATTGGTGTTTTTTGACGGTTTTTTACTGTTTTTAAGCGTTTTAGCAGGGTTATTGGTGTTTTTTGAAGGTTTTTCACTGTTTTTAAGCGTTTTAGCAGGGTTATTGGTGTTTTTTGACGGTTTTTCACTGTTTTTAGGCGTTTTAGCAGGGTTATTGGTGTTTTTTGACTGTTTTTCACTGTTTTTAAGCGTTTTAGCAGGGTTATTGGTGTTTTTGACGGTTTTTCACTGTTTTTAAGCGTTTTAGCAGGGTTATTGGTGTTTTTTGACGGTTTTTCACTGTTTTTAAGCGTTTTAGCAGGGTTATTGGTGTTTTTTGACGGTTTTTCACTGTTTTTAAGCGTTTTAGCAGGGTTATTGGTGTTTCTTGACGGTTTTTCACTGTTTTTAAGCGTTTTAGCAGGGTTATTGGTGTTTTTTGACGGTTTTTCACTGTTTTTGGGCGTTTTAGCAGGGTTATTGGTGTTTTTTGAAGGTTTTTCACTGTTTTTAAGCGTT
Source organism: Styela clava (assembly GCF_964204865.1). Lineage (NCBI taxonomy): Eukaryota > Metazoa > Chordata > Ascidiacea > Stolidobranchia > Styelidae > Styela > Styela clava. The sequence continues at coordinate 13,481 of NW_027556751.1, forward strand.
TTAGCAGGGTTATTGGTGTTTTTTGACAGTTTTTCACTGTTTTTAAGCGTTTTAGCAGGGTTATTGGTGTTTTTTGACGGTTTTTCACTGTTTCTAAGCGTTTTAGCAGGGTTATTGGTGTTTTTTGACTGTTTTTCACTGTTTTTAAGCGTTTTAGCAGGGTTATTGGTGTTTTTGACGGTTTTTCACTGTTTTTAAGCGTTTTAGCAGGGTTATTGGTGTTTTTTGACGGTTTTTCACTGTTTTTAAGCGTTTTAGCAGGGTTATTGGTGTTTTTTGACGGTTTTTCACTGTTTTTAAGCGTTTTAGCAGGGTTATTGGTGTTTTTTGACGGTTTTTCACTGTTTTTAAGCGTTTTAGCAGGGTTATTGGTGTTTTTTGACGGTTTTTCACTGTTTTTAAGCGTTTTAGCAGGGTTATTGGGTTTTTTGACGGTTTTTCACTGTTTTTGAGCGTTTTAGCAGGGTTATTGGTGTTTTTTGACGGTTTTTCACTGTTTTTAAGCGTTTTAGCAGGGTTATTGGTGTTTTTTGACGGTTTTTCACTGTTTTTAAGCGTTTTAGCAGGGTTATTGGTGTTTTTTGACGGTTTTTCACTGTTTTTAAGCGTTTTAGCAGGGTTATTGGTGTTTTTTGACGGTTTTTCACTGTTTTTAAGCGTTTTAGCAGGGTTATTGGTGTTTTTTGACGGTTTTTCACTGTTTTTAAGCGTTTTAGCAGGGTTATTGGTGTTCTTTGACGGTTTTTCACTGTTTTTAAGCGTTTTAGCAGGGTTATTGGTGTTTTTTGACAGTTTTTCACTGTTTTTAAGCGTTTTAGCAGGGTTATTGGTGTTTTTTGACGGTTTTTCACTGTTTTTAAGCGTTTTAGCAGGGTTATTGGTGTTTTTTGACGGTTTTTCACTGTTTTTAAGCGTTTTAGCAGGGTTATTGGTGTTTTTTGACGGTTTTTCACTGTTTTTAAGCGTTTTAGCAGGATTATTGGTGTTTTTTGACGGTTTTTCACTGTTTTTAAGCGTTTTAGCAGGGTTATTGGTGTTTTTTGACGGTTTTTCACTGTTTTTAAGCGTTTTAGCAGGGTTATTGGTGTTTTTTGACGGTTTTTCACTGTTTTTAAGCGTTTTAGCTGGGTTATTGGTGTTTTTTGACGGTTTTCCACTGTTTTTAAGCGTTTTAGCAGGGTTATTGGTGTTTTTTGACGGTTTTTCACTGTTTTTAAGCGTTTTAGCAGGGTTATTGGTGTTTTTTGACAGTTTTTCACTGTTTTTAAGCGTTTTAGCAGGGTCATTGGTGTTTTTTGACGGTTTTTTCACTGTTTTTATGCGTTTTAGCAGGGTTATTGGTGTTTTTTGACGGTTTTTCACTGTTTTTAAGCGTTTTAGCAGGGTTATTGGTGTTTTTTGACGGTTTTTCACTATTTTTAAGCGATTTAGCAGGGTTATTGGTGTTTTTTGACGGTTTTTCACTGTTTTTAAGCGTTTTAGCAGGGTTATTGGTGTTTTTTGACGGTTTTTCACTGTTTTAAAGCGTTTTTGACGGTTTTTCACTGTTTTTAAGCGTTTTGGCAGGGTTATTGGTGTTTTTTGACGGTTTTTCACTGTTTTTAAGCGTTTTAGCAGGGTTATTGGTGTTTTTTGACGGTTTTTCACTGTTTTTAAGCGTTTTAGCAGGGTTATTGGTGTTTTTTGACGGTTTTTCACTGTTTTTAAGCGTTTAAGCAGGGTTATTGGTGTTTTTTGACGGTTTTTCACTGTTTTTAAGCGTTTTAGCAGGGTTATTGGTGTTTTTTGACGGTTTTTCACTGTTTTTAAGCGTTTTAGCAGGGTTATTGGTGTTTTTTGACGGTTTTTCACTGTTTTTAAGCGTTTTAGCAGGGTTATTGGTGTTTTTTGACGGTTTTTCACTATTATTAAGCGATTTAGCAGGGTTATTGGTGTTTTTTGACGGTTTTTCACTGTTTTCAAGCGTTTTAGCAGGGTTATTGGTGTTTTTTGACGGTTTTTCACTGTTTTTAAGTGTTTTAGCAGGGTTATTGGTGTTTCTTGACGGTTTTTCACTGTTTTTAAGCGTTTTAGCAGGGTTATTGGTGTTTTTTGACGGTTTTTCACTGTTTTTAGGCGTTTTAGCAGGGTTATTGGTGTTTTTTGAAGGTTTTTCACTGTTTTTAAGCGTTTTAGCAGGGTTATTGGTGTTTTTTGACAGTTTTTCACTGTTTTTAAGCGTTTTAGCAGGGTTATTGGTGTTTTTTGACGGTTTTTCACTGTTTCTAAGCGTTTTAGCAGGGTTATTGGTGTTTTTTGACTGTTTTTCACTGTTTTTAAGCGTTTTAGCAGGGTTATTGGTGTTTTTGACGGTTTTTCACTGTTTTTAAGCGTTTTAGCAGGGTTATTGGTGTTTTTTGACGGTTTTTCACTGTTTTTAAGCGTTTTAGCAGGGTTATTGGTGTTTTTTGACGGTTTTTCACTGTTTTTAAGCGTTTTAGCAGGGTTATTGGTGTTTTTTGACGGTTTTTCACTGTTTTTAAGCGTTTTAGCAGGGTTATTGGTGTTTTTTGACGGTTTTTCACTGTTTTAAAGCGTTTTTGACGGTTTTTCACTGTTTTTAAGCGTTTTGGCAGGGTTATTGGTGTTTTTTGACGGTTTTTCACTGTTTTTAAGCGTTTTAGCAGGGTTATTGGTGTTTTTTGACGTTTTTTCACTGTTTTTAAGCGTTTTAGCAGGGTTATTGGTGTTTTTTGACGGTTTTTCACTGTTTTTAAGCGTTTTAGCAGGGTTATTGGTGTTATTTGACGGTTTTTCACTGTTTTTAAGCGTTTTAGCTGGGTTATTGGTGTTTTTTGACGGTTTTCCACTGTTTTTAAGCGTTTTAGCAGGGTTATTGGTGTTTTTTGACGGTTTTTCACTGTTTTTAAGCGTTTTAGCAGGGTTATTGGTGTTTTTTGACAGTTTTTCACTGTTTTTAAGCGTTTTAGCAGGGTTATTGGTGTTTTTTGACGGTTTTTTCACTGTTTTTAAGCGTTTTAGCAGGGTTATTGGTGTTTTTTGACGGTTTTTCACTGTTTTTAAGCGTTTTAGCAGGGTTATTGGTGTTTTTTGACGGTTTTTCACTATTTTTAAGCGATTTAGCAGGGTTATTGGTGTTTTTTGACGGTTTTTCACTGTTTTTAAGCGTTTTAGCAGGGTTATTGGTGTTTTTTGACGGTTTTTCACTGTTTTAAAGCGTTTTTGACGGTTTTTCACTGTTTTTAAGCGTTTTGGCAGGGTTATTGGTGTTTTTTGACGGTTTTTCACTGTTTTTAAGCGTTTTAGCAGGGTTATTGGTGTTTTTTGACGGTTTTTCACTGTTTTTAAGCGTTTTAGCAGGGTTATTGGTGTTTTTTGACGGTTTTTCACTGTTTTTAAGCGTTTTAGCAGGGTTATTGGTGTTTCTTGACGGTTTTTCACTGTTTTTAAGCGTTTTAGCAGGGTTATTGGTGTTTTTTGACGGTTTTTCACTGTTTTTAATCGTTTTAGCAGGGTTATTGGTGTTTTTTGAAGGTTTTTCACTGTTTTTTAGCGTTTTAGCAGGGTTATTGGTGTTTTTTGACAGTTTTTCACTGTTTTTAAGCGTTTTAGCAGGGTCATTGGTGTTTTTTGACGGTTTTTTACTGTTTTTAAGCGTTTTAGCAGGGTTATTGGTGTTTTTTGACAGTTTTTCACTGTTTTTAAGCGTTTTAGCAGGGTCATTGGTGTTTTTTGACGGTTTTTTACTGTTTTTAAGCGTTTTAGCAGGGTTATTGGTGTTTTTTGACGGTTTTTCACTGTTTTTAAGCGTTTTAGCAGGGTTATTGGTGTTTCTTGACGGTTTTTCACTGTTTTTAAGCGTTTTAGCAGGGTTATTGGTGTTTTTTGACGGTTTTTCACTGTTTTTAAGCGTTTTAGCAGGGTTATTGGTGTTTTTTGAAGGTTTTTCACTGTTTTTAAGCGTTTTAGCAGGGTTATTGGTGTTTTTTGACAGTTTTTCACTGTTTTTAAGCGTTTTAGCAGGGTTATTGGTGTTTTTTGACGGTTTTTCACTGTTTTTAAGCGTTTTAGCAGGGTTATTGGTGTTTTTTGACTGTTTTTCACTGTTTTTAAGCGTTTTAGCAGGGTTATTGGTGTTTTTTGACGGTTTTTCACTGTTTTTAAGCGTTTTAGCAGGGTTATTGGTGTTTTTTGACAGTTTTTCACTGTTTTTAAGCGTTTTAGCAGGGTTATTGGTGTTTTTTGACAGTTTTTCACTGTTTTTAAGCGTTTTAGCAGGGTTATTGGTGTTTTTTGACGGTTTTTCACTGTTTCTAAGCGTTTTAGCAGGGTTATTGGTGTTTTTTGACTGTTTTTCACTGTTTTTAAGCGTTTTAGCAGGGTTATTGGTGTTTTTGACGGTTTTTCACTGTTTTTAAGCGTTTTAGCAGGGTTATTGGTGTTTTTTGACGGTTTTTCACTGTTTTTAAGCGTTTTAGCAGGGTTATTGGTGTTTTTTGACGGTTTTTCACTGTTTTTAAGCGTTTTAGCAGGGTTATTGGTGTTTTTTGACGGTTTTTCACTGTTTTTAAGCGTTTTAGCAGGGTTATTGGTGTTTTTTGACGGTTTTTCACTGTTTTTAAGCGTTTTAGCAGGGTTATTGGGTTTTTTGACGGTTTTTCACTGTTTTTGAGCGTTTTAGCAGGGTTATTGGTGTTTTTTGACGGTTTTTCACTGTTTTTAAGCGTTTTAGCAGGGTTATTGGTGTTTTTTGACGGTTTTTCACTGTTTTTAAGCGTTTTAGCAGGGTTATTGGTGTTTTTTGACGGTTTTTCACTGTTTTTAAGCGTTTTAGCAGGGTTATTGGTGTTTTTTGACGGTTTTTCACTGTTTTTAAGCGTTTTAGCAGGGTTATTGGTGTTTTTTGACGGTTTTTCACTGTTTTTAAGCGTTTTAGCAGGGTTATTGGTGTTCTTTGACGGTTTTTCACTGTTTTTAAGCGTTTTAGCAGGGTTATTGGTGTTTTTTGACAGTTTTTCACTGTTTTTAAGCGTTTTAGCAGGGTTATTGGTGTTTTTTGACGGTTTTTCACTGTTTTTAAGCGTTTTAGCAGGGTTATTGGTGTTTTTTGACGGTTTTTCACTGTTTTTAAGCGTTTTAGCAGGGTTATTGGTGTTTTTTGACGGTTTTTCACTGTTTTTAAGCGTTTTAGCAGGATTATTGGTGTTTTTTGACGGTTTTTCACTGTTTTTAAGCGTTTTAGCAGGGTTATTGGTGTTTTTTGACGGTTTTTCACTGTTTTTAAGCGTTTTAGCAGGGTTATTGGTGTTTTTTGACGGTTTTTCACTGTTTTTAAGCGTTTTAGCTGGGTTATTGGTGTTTTTTGACGGTTTTCCACTGTTTTTAAGCGTTTTAGCAGGGTTATTGGTGTTTTTTGACGGTTTTTCACTGTTTTTAAGCGTTTTAGCAGGGTTATTGGTGTTTTTTGACAGTTTTTCACTGTTTTTAAGCGTTTTAGCAGGGTCATTGGTGTTTTTTGACGGTTTTTTCACTGTTTTTATGCGTTTTAGCAGGGTTATTGGTGTTTTTTGACGGTTTTTCACTGTTTTTAAGCGTTTTAGCAGGGTTATTGGTGTTTTTTGACGGTTTTTCACTATTTTTAAGCGATTTAGCAGGGTTATTGGTGTTTTTTGACGGTTTTTCACTGTTTTTAAGCGTTTTAGCAGGGTTATTGGTGTTTTTTGACGGTTTTTCACTGTTTTAAAGCGTTTTTGACGGTTTTTCACTGTTTTTAAGCGTTTTGGCAGGGTTATTGGTGTTTTTTGACGGTTTTTCACTGTTTTTAAGCGTTTTAGCAGGGTTATTGGTGTTTTTTGACGGTTTTTCACTGTTTTTAAGCGTTTTAGCAGGGTTATTGGTGTTTTTTGACGGTTTTTCACTGTTTTTAAGCGTTTAAGCAGGGTTATTGGTGTTTTTTGACGGTTTTTCACTGTTTTTAAGCGTTTTAGCAGGGTTATTGGTGTTTTTTGACGGTTTTTCACTGTTTTTAAGCGTTTTAGCAGGGTTATTGGTGTTTTTTGACGGTTTTTCACTGTTTTTAAGCGTTTTAGCAGGGTTATTGGTGTTTTTTGACGGTTTTTCACTATTATTAAGCGATTTAGCAGGGTTATTGGTGTTTTTTGACGGTTTTTCACTGTTTTCAAGCGTTTTAGCAGGGTTATTGGTGTTTTTTGACGGTTTTTCACTGTTTTTAAGTGTTTTAGCAGGGTTATTGGTGTTTCTTGACGGTTTTTCACTGTTTTTAAGCGTTTTAGCAGGGTTATTGGTGTTTTTTGACGGTTTTTCACTGTTTTTAGGCGTTTTAGCAGGGTTATTGGTGTTTTTTGAAGGTTTTTCACTGTTTTTAAGCGTTTTAGCAGGGTTATTGGTGTTTTTTGACAGTTTTTCACTGTTTTTAAGCGTTTTAGCAGGGTTATTGGTGTTTTTTGACGGTTTTTCACTGTTTCTAAGCGTTTTAGCAGGGTTATTGGTGTTTTTTGACTGTTTTTCACTGTTTTTAAGCGTTTTAGCAGGGTTATTGGTGTTTTTGACGGTTTTTCACTGTTTTTAAGCGTTTTAGCAGGGTTATTGGTGTTTTTTGACGGTTTTTCACTGTTTTTAAGCGTTTTAGCAGGGTTATTGGTGTTTTTTGACGGTTTTTCACTGTTTTTAAGCGTTTTAGCAGGGTTATTGGTGTTTTTTGACGGTTTTTCACTGTTTTTAAGCGTTTTAGCAGGGTTATTGGTGTTTTTTGACGGTTTTTCACTGTTTTAAAGCGTTTTTGACGGTTTTTCACTGTTTTTAAGCGTTTTGGCAGGGTTATTGGTGTTTTTTGACGGTTTTTCACTGTTTTTAAGCGTTTTAGCAGGGTTATTGGTGTTTTTTGAAGGTTTTTCACTGTTTTTAAGCGTTTTAGCAGGGTTATTGGTGTTTTTTGACAGTTTTTCACTGTTTTTAAGCGTTTTAGCAGGGTTATTGGTGTTTTTTGACGGTTTTTCACTGTTTTTAAGCGTTTTAGCAGGGTTATTGGTGTTTTTTGACTGTTTTTCACTGTTTTTAAGCGTTTTAGCAGGGTTATTGGTGTTTTTTGACGGTTTTTCACTGTTTTTAAGCGTTTTAGCAGGGTTATTGGTGTTTTTTGACGGTTTTTCACTGTTTTTGAGCGTTTTAGCAGGGTTATTGGTGTTTTTTGACGGTTTTTCACTGTTTTTAAGCGTTTTAGCAGGGTTATTGGTGTTTTTTGACGGTTTTTCACTGTTTTTAAGCGTTTCAGCAGGGTTATTGGTGTTTTTTGACGGTTTTTCACTGTTTTTAAGCGTTTTAGCAGGGTTATTGGTGTTTTTTGACGGTTTTTCACTGTTTTTAAGCGTTTTAGCAGGGTTATTGGTGTTTTTTGACGGTTTTTCACTGTTTTTAAGCGTTTTAGCAGGGTTATTGGTGTTTTTTGACGGTTTTTCACTGTTTTTAAGCGTTTTAGCAGGGTTATTGGTGTTTTTTGACGGTTTTTCACTGTTTTTAAGCGTTTTAGCAGGGTTATTGGTGTTTTTTGACGGTTTTTCACTATTTTTAAGCGATTTAGCAGGGTTATTGGTGTTTTTTGACGGTTTTTCACTGTTTTTAAGCGTTTTAGCAGGGTTATTGGTGTTTTTTGACGGTTTTTCACTGTTTTAAAGCGTTTTTGACGGTTTTTCACTGTTTTTAAGCGTTTTGGCAGGGTTATTGGTGTTTTTTGACGGTTTTTCACTGTTTTTAAGCGTTTTAGCAGGGTTATTGGTGTTTTTTGACGGTTTTTCACTGTTTTTAAGCGTTTTAGCAGGGTTATTGGTGTTTTTTGACGGTTTTTCACTGTTTTTAAGCGTTTTAGCAGGGTTATTGGTGTTTCTTGACGGTTTTTCACTGTTTTTAAGCGTTTTAGCAGGGTTATTGGTGTTTTTTGACGGTTTTTCACTGTTTTTAATCGTTTTAGCAGGGTTATTGGTGTTTTTTGAAGGTTTTTCACTGTTTTTTAGCGTTTTAGCAGGGTTATTGGTGTTTTTTGACAGTTTTTCACTGTTTTTAAGCGTTTTAGCAGGGTCATTGGTGTTTTTTGACGGTTTTTTACTGTTTTTAAGCGTTTTAGCAGGGTTATTGGTGTTTTTTGACAGTTTTTCACTGTTTTTAAGCGTTTTAGCAGGGTCATTGGTGTTTTTTGACGGTTTTTTACTGTTTTTAAGCGTTTTAGCAGGGTTATTGGTGTTTTTTGACGGTTTTTCACTGTTTTTAAGCGTTTTAGCAGGGTTATTGGTGTTTCTTGACGGTTTTTCACTGTTTTTAAGCGTTTTAGCAGGGTTATTGGTGTTTTTTGACGGTTTTTCACTGTTTTTAAGCGTTTTAGCAGGGTTATTGGTGTTTTTTGAAGGTTTTTCACTGTTTTTAAGCGTTTTAGCAGGGTTATTGGTGTTTTTTGACAGTTTTTCACTGTTTTTAAGCGTTTTAGCAGGGTTATTGGTGTTTTTTGACGGTTTTTCACTGTTTTTAAGCGTTTTAGCAGGGTTATTGGTGTTTTTTGACTGTTTTTCACTGTTTTTAAGCGTTTTAGCAGGGTTATTGGTGTTTTTTGACGGTTTTTCACTGTTTTTAAGCGTTTTAGCAGGGTTATTGGTGTTTTTTGACGGTTTTTCACTGTTTTTGAGCGTTTTAGCAGGGTTATTGGTGTTTTTTGACGGTTTTTCACTGTTTTTAAGCGTTTTAGCAGGGTTATTGGTGTTTTTTGACGGTTTTTCACTGTTTTTAAGCGTTTCAGCAGGGTTATTGGTGTTTTTTGACGGTTTTTCACTGTTTTTAAGCGTTTTAGCAGGGTTATTGGTGTTTTTTGACGGTTTTTCACTGTTTTTAAGCGTTTTAGCAGGGTTATTGGTGTTTTTTGACGGTTTTTCACTGTTTTTAAGCGTTTTAGCAGGGTTATTGGTGTTTTTTGACGGTTTTTCACTGTTTTTAAGCGTTTTAGCAGGGTTATTGGTGTTTTTTGACGGTTTTTCACTGTTTTTAAGCGTTTTAGCAGGGTTATTGGTGTTTTTTGACGGTTTTTCACTGTTTTTAAGCGTTTCAGCAGGGTTATTGGTGTTTTTTGACGGTTTTTCACTGTTTTTAAGCGTTTTAGCAGGGTTATTGGTGTTTTTTGACGGTTTTTCACTGTTTTTAAGCGTTTTAGCAGGGTTATTG
>NW_027556752.1:0-5000 GCF_964204865.1 Styela clava
CGGCGACGCAGCACTCTCTCGCCCGCCAGCCACCGAGAAAAGGGTGCGCTCCGACCGGCCCCGCACCGCTCTTTCTTGGCTCATTCGAAATTACTGTCTTTCGCTCTGACATGCCTTACCTAGGGTTAGGTTAGTATGCTTGCACGTTTGTACTTTAACTTTTTTCGGCTCGGCTTCTTTCGACGCCGATGCCGGCGACGCAGCACTCTCTCGCCCGCCAGCCACCGAGAAAAGGGTGCGCTCCGACCGGCCCCGCACCGCTCTTTCTTGGCTCATTCGAAATTACTGTCTTTCGCTCTGACATGCCTTACCTAGGGTTAGGTTAGTATGCTTGCACGTTTGTACTTTAACTTTTTTCGGCTCGGCTTCTTTCGACGCCGATGCCGGCGACGCAGCACTCTCTCGCCCGCCAGCCACCGAGAAAAGGGTGCGCTCCGACCGGCCCCGCACCGCTCTTTCATGGCTCATTCGAAATTACTGTCTTTCGCTCTGACATGCCTTACCTAGGGTTAGGTTAGTATGCTTGCACGTTTGTACTTTAACTTTTTTCGGCTCGGCTTCTTTCGACGCCGATGCCGGCGACGCAGCACTCTCTCGCCCGCCAGCCACCGAGAAAAGGGTGCGCTCCGACCGGCCCCGCACCGCTCTTTCATGGCTCATTCGAGTTTACTGTCTTTCGCTCTGACATGCCTTACCTAGGGTTAGGTTAGTATGCTTGCACGTTTGTACTTTAACTTTTTTCGGCTCGGCTTCTTTCGACGCCGATGCCGGCGACGCAGCACTCTCTCGCCCGCCAGCCACCGAGAAAAGGGTGCGCTCCGACCGGCCCCGCACCGCTCTTTCTTGGCTCATTCGAAATTACTGTCTTTCGCTCTGACATGCCTTACCTAGGGTTAGGTTAGTATGCTTGCACGTTTGTACTTTAACTTTTTTCGGCTCGGCTTCTTTCGACGCCGATGCCGGCGACGCAGCACTCTCTCGCCCGCCAGCCACCGAGAAAAGGGTGCGCTCCGACCGGCCCCGCACCGCTCTTTCATGGCTCATTCGAAATTACTGTCTTTCGCTCTGACATGCCTTACCTAGGGTTAGGTTAGTATGCTTGCACGTTTGTACTTTAACTTTTTTTGGCTCGGCTTCTTTCGACGCCGATGCCGGCGACGCAGCACTCTCTCGCCCGCCAGCCACCGAGAAAAGGGTGCGCTCCGACCGGCCCCGCACCGCTCTTTCATGGCTCATTCGAGTTTACTGTCTTTCGCTCTGACATGCCTTACCTAGGGTTAGGTTAGTATGCTTGCACGTTTGTACTTTAACTTTTTTTGGCTCGGCTTCTTTCGACGCCGATGCCGGCGACGCAGCACTCTCTCGCCCGCCAGCCACCGAGAAAAGGGTGCGCTCCGACCGGCCCCGCACCGCTCTTTCATGGCTCATTCGAAATTACTGTCTTTCGCTCTGACATGCCTTACCTAGGGTTAGGTTAGTATGCTTGCACGTTTGTACTTTAACTTTTTTCGGCTCGGCTTCTTTCGACGCCGATGCCGGCGACGCAGCACTCTCTCGCCCGCCAGCCACCGAGAAAAGGGTGCGCTCCGACCGGCCCCGCACCGCTCTTTCATGGCTCATTCGAGTTTACTGTCTTTCGCTCTGACATGCCTTACCTAGGGTTAGGTTAGTATGCTTGCACGTTTGTACTTTAACTTTTTTCGGCTCGGCTTCTTTCGACGCCGATGCCGGCGACGCAGCACTCTCTCGCCCGCCAGCCACCGAGAAAAGGGTGCGCTCCGACCGGCCCCGCACCGCTCTTTCTTGGCTCATTCGAAATTACTGTCTTTCGCTCTGACATGCCTTACCTAGGGTTAGGTTAGTATGCTTGCACGTTTGTACTTTAACTTTTTTCGGCTCGGCTTCTTTCGACGCCGATGCCGGCGACGCAGCACTCTCTCGCCCGCCAGCCACCGAGAAAAGGGTGCGCTCCGACCGGCCCCGCACCGCTCTTTCATGGCTCATTCGAAATTACTGTCTTTCGCTCTGACATGCCTTACCTAGGGTTAGGTTAGTATGCTTGCACGTTTGTACTTTAACTTTTTTTGGCTCGGCTTCTTTCGACGCCGATGCCGGCGACGCAGCACTCTCTCGCCCGCCAGCCGCCTAGAAAAGGGTGCGCTCCGACCGGCCCCGCACCGCTCTTTCTTGGCTCATTCGAAATTACTGTCTTTCGCTCTGACATGCCTTACCTAGGGTTAGGTTAGTATGCTTGCACGTTTGTACTTTAACTTTTTTTGGCTCGGCTTCTTTCGACGCCGATGCCGGCGACGCAGCACTCTCTCGCCCGCCAGCCACCGAGAAAAGGGTGCGCTCCGACCGGCCCCGCACCGCTCTTTCATGGCTCATTCGAGTTTACTGTCTTTCGCTCTGACATGCCTTACCTAGGGTTAGGTTAGTATGCTTGCACGTTTGTACTTTAACTTTTTTCGGCTCGGCTTCTTTCGACGCCGATGCCGGCGACGCAGCACTCTCTCGCCCGCCAGCCACCGAGAAAAGGGTGCGCTCCGACCGGCCCCGCACCGCTCTTTCATGGCTCATTCGAGTTTACTGTCTTTCGCTCTGACATGCCTTACCTAGGGTTAGGTTAGTATGCTTGCACGTTTGTACATTAACTTTTTTCGGCTCGGCTTCTTTCGACGCCGATGCCGGCGACGCAGCACTCTCTCGCCCGCCAGCCACCGAGAAAAGGGTGCGCTCCGACCGGCCCCGCACCGCTCTTTCTTGGCTCATTCGAAATTACTGTCTTTCGCTCTGACATGCCTTACCTAGGGTTAGGTTAGTATGCTTGCACGTTTGTACTTTAACTTTTTTCGGCTCGGCTTCTTTCGACGCCGATGCCGGCGACGCAGCACTCTCTCGCCCGCCAGCCACCGAGAAAAGGGTGCGCTCCGACCGGCCCCGCACCGCTCTTTCTTGGCTCATTCGAAATTACTGTCTTTCGCTCTGACATGCCTTACCTAGGGTTAGGTTAGTATGCTTGCACGTTTGTACTTTAACTTTTTTCGGCTCGGCTTCTTTCGACGCCGATGCCGGCGACGCAGCACTCTCTCGCCCGCCAGCCACCGAGAAAAGGGTGCGCTCCGACCGGCCCCGCACCGCTCTTTCATGGCTCATTCGAAATTACTGTCTTTCGCTCTGACATGCCTTACCTAGGGTTAGGTTAGTATGCTTGCACGTTTGTACTTTAACTTTTTTCGGCTCGGCTTCTTTCGACGCCGATGCCGGCGACGCAGCACTCTCTCGCCCGCCAGCCACCGAGAAAAGGGTGCGCTCCGACCGGCCCCGCACCGCTCTTTCATGGCTCATTCGAGTTTACTGTCTTTCGCTCTGACATGCCTTACCTAGGGTTAGGTTAGTATGCTTGCACGTTTGTACTTTAACTTTTTTCGGCTCGGCTTCTTTCGACGCCGATGCCGGCGACGCAGCACTCTCTCGCCCGCCAGCCACCGAGAAAAGGGTGCGCTCCGACCGGCCCCGCACCGCTCTTTCTTGGCTCATTCGAAATTACTGTCTTTCGCTCTGACATGCCTTACCTAGGGTTAGGTTAGTATGCTTGCACGTTTGTACTTTAACTTTTTTCGGCTCGGCTTCTTTCGACGCCGATGCCGGCGACGCAGCACTCTCTCGCCCGCCAGCCACCGAGAAAAGGGTGCGCTCCGACCGGCCCCGCACCGCTCTTTCATGGCTCATTCGAAATTACTGTCTTTCGCTCTGACATGCCTTACCTAGGGTTAGGTTAGTATGCTTGCACGTTTGTACTTTAACTTTTTTTGGCTCGGCTTCTTTCGACGCCGATGCCGGCGACGCAGCACTCTCTCGCCCGCCAGCCACCTAGAAAAGGGTGCGCTCCGACCGGCCCCGCACCGCTCTTTCTTGGCTCATTCGAAATTACTGTCTTTCGCTCTGACATGCCTTACCTAGGGTTAGGTTAGTATGCTTGCACGTTTGTACTTTAACTTTTTTTGGCTCGGCTTCTTTCGACGCCGATGCCGGCGACGCAGCACTCTCTCGCCCGCCAGCCACCGAGAAAAGGGTGCGCTCCGACCGGCCCCGCACCGCTCTTTCATGGCTCATTCGAGTTTACTGTCTTTCGCTCTGACATGCCTTACCTAGGGTTAGGTTAGTATGCTTGCACGTTTGTACTTTAACTTTTTTTGGCTCGGCTTCTTTCGACGCCGATGCCGGCGACGCAGCACTCTCTCGCCCGCCAGCCACCGAGAAAAGGGTGCGCTCCGACCGGCCCCGCACCGCTCTTTCATGGCTCATTCGAAATTACTGTCTTTCGCTCTGACATGCCTTACCTAGGGTTAGGTTAGTATGCTTGCACGTTTGTACTTTAACTTTTTTCGGCTCGGCTTCTTTCGACGCCGATGCCGGCGACGCAGCACTCTCTCGCCCGCCAGCCACCGAGAAAAGGGTGCGCTCCGACCGGCCCCGCACCGCTCTTTCATGGCTCATTCGAGTTTACTGTCTTTCGCTCTGACATGCCTTACCTAGGGTTAGGTTAGTATGCTTGCACGTTTGTACTTTAACTTTTTTCGGCTCGGCTTCTTTCGACGCCGATGCCGGCGACGCAGCACTCTCTCGCCCGCCAACCACCGAGAAAAGGGTGCGCTCCGACCGGCCCCGCACCGCTCTTTCTTGGCTCATTCGAAATTACTGTCTTTCGCTCTGACATGCCTTACCTAGGGTTAGGTTAGTATGCTTGCACGTTTGTACTTTAACTTTTTTCGGCTCGGCTTCTTTCGACGCCGATGCCGGCGACGCAGCACTCTCTCGCCCGCCAGCCACCGAGAAAAGGGTGCGCTCCGACCGGCCCCGCACCGCTCTTTCATGGCTCATTCGAAATTACTGTCTTTCGCTCTGACATGCCTTACCTAGGGTTAGGTTAGTATGCTTGCACGTTTGTACTTTAACTTTTTTTGGCTCGGCTTCTTTCGACGCCGATGCCGGCGACG
>NW_027556752.1:12500-17500 GCF_964204865.1 Styela clava
TATTAGTCGAGACAACGGCTCGCTCATTAGCATCGCGTTTGTACTTTAACTTTTTTCGGCTCGGCTTCTTTCGACGCCGATGCCGGCGACGCAGCACTCTCTCGCCCGCCAGCCACCGAGAAAAGGGTGCGCTCCGACCGGCCCCGCACCGCTCTTTCATGGCTCATTCGAAATTACTGTCTTTCGCTCTGACATGCCTTACCTAGGGTTAGGTTAGTATGCTTGCACGTTTGTACTTTAACTTTTTTCGGCTCGGCTTCTTTCGACGCCGATGCCGGCGACGCAGCACTCTCTCGCCCGCCAGCCACCGAGAAAAGGGTGCGCTCCGACCGGCCCCGCACCGCTCTTTCATGGCTCATTCGAGTTTACTGTCTTTCGCTCTGACATGCCTTACCTAGGGTTAGGTTAGTATGCTTGCACGTTTGTACTTTAACTTTTTTCTGCTCGGCTTCTTTCGACGCCGATGCCGGCGACGCAGCACTCTCTCGCCCGCCAGCCACCGAGAAAAGGGTGCGCTCCGACCGGCCCCGCACCGCTCTTTCTTGGCTCATTCGAAATTACTGTCTTTCGCTCTGACATGCCTTACCTAGGGTTAGGTTAGTATGCTTGCACGTTTGTACTTTAACTTTTTTCGGCTCGGCTTCTTTCGACGCCGATGCCGGCGACGCAGCACTCTCTCGCCCGCCAGCCACCGAGAAAAGGGTGCGCTCCGACCGGCCCCGCACCGCTCTTTCATGGCTCATTCGAAATTACTGTCTTTCGCTCTGACATGCCTTACCTAGGGTTAGGTTAGTATGCTTGCACGTTTGTACTTTAACTTTTTTTGGCTCGGCTTCTTTCGACGCCGATGCCGGCGACGCAGCACTCTCTCGCCCGCCAGCCACCTAGAAAAGGGTGCGCTCCGACCGGCCCCGCACCGCTCTTTCTTGGCTCATTCGAAATTACTGTCTTTCGCTCTGACATGCCTTACCTAGGGTTAGGTTAGTATGCTTGCACGTTTGTACTTTAACTTTTTTTGGCTCGGCTTCTTTCGACGCCGATGCCGGCGACGCAGCACTCTCTCGCCCGCCAGCCACCGAGAAAAGGGTGCGCTCCGACCGGCCCCGCACCGCTCTTTCATGGCTCATTCGAGTTTACTGTCTTTCGCTCTGACATGCCTTACCTAGGGTTAGGTTAGTATGCTTGCACGTTTGTACTTTAACTTTTTTTGGCTCGGCTTCTTTCGACGCCGATGCCGGCGACGCAGCACTCTCTCGCCCGCCAGCCACCGAGAAAAGGGTGCGCTCCGACCGGCCCCGCACCGCTCTTTCATGGCTCATTCGAAATTACTGTCTTTCGCTCTGACATGCCTTACCTAGGGTTAGGTTAGTATGCTTGCACGTTTGTACTTTAACTTTTTTCGGCTCGGCTTCTTTCGACGCCGATGCCGGCGACGCAGCATTCTCTCGCCCGCCAGCCACCGAGAAAAGGGTGCGCTCCGACCGGCCCCGCACCGCTCTTTCATGGCTCATTCGAGTTTACTGTCTTTCGCTCTGACATGCCTTACCTAGGGTTAGGTTAGTATGCTTGCACGTTTGTACTTTAACTTTTTTCGGCTCGGCTTCTTTCGACGCCGATGCCGGCGACGCAGCACTCTCTCGCCCGCCAGCCACCGAGAAAAGGGTGCGCTCCGACCGGCCCCGCACCGCTCTTTCATGGCTCATTCGAAATTACTGTCTTTCGCTCTGACATGCCTTACCTAGGGTTAGGTTAGTATGCTTGCACGTTTGTACTTTAACTTTTTTCGGCTCGGCTTCTTTCGACGCCGATGCCGGCGACGCAGCACTCTCTCGCCCGCCAGCCACCGAGAAAAGGGTGCGCTCCGACCGGCCCCGCACCGCTCTTTCATGGCTCATTCGAGTTTACTGTCTTTCGCTCTGACATGCCTTACCTAGGGTTAGGTTAGTATGCTTGCACGTTTGTACATTAACTTTTTTCGGCTCGGCTTCTTTCGACGCCGATGCCGGCGACGCAGCACTCTCTCGCCCGCCAGCCACCGAGAAAAGGGTGCGCTCCGACCGGCCCCGCACCGCTCTTTCTTGGCTCATTCGAAATTACTGTCTTTCGCTCTGACATGCCTTACCTAGGGTTAGGTTAGTATGCTTGCACGTTTGTACTTTAACTTTTTTTGGCTCGGCTTCTTTCGACGCCGATGCCGGCGACGCAGCACTCTCTCGCCCGCCAGCCACCTAGAAAAGGGTGCGCTCCGACCGGCCCCGCACCGCTCTTTCTTGGCTCATTCGAAATTACTGTCTTTCGCTCTGACATGCCTTACCTAGGGTTAGGTTAGTATGCTTGCACGTTTGTACTTTAACTTTTTTCGGCTCGGCTTCTTTCGACGCCGATGCCGGCGACGCAGCACTCTCTCGCCCGCCAGCCACCGAGAAAAGGGTGCGCTCCGACCGGCCCCGCACCGCTCTTTCATGGCTCATTCGAGTTTACTGTCTTTCGCTCTGACATGCCTTACCTAGGGTTAGGTTAGTATGCTTGCACGTTTGTACATTAACTTTTTTCGGCTCGGCTTCTTTCGACGCCGATGCCGGCGACGCAGCACTCTCTCGCCCGCCAGCCACCGAGAAAAGGGTGCGCTCCGACCGGCCCCGCACCGCTCTTTCTTGGCTCATTCGAAATTACTGTCTTTCGCTCTGACATGCCTTACCTAGGGTTAGGTTAGTATGCTTGCACGTTTGTACTTTAACTTTTTTCGGCTCGGCTTCTTTCGACGCCGATGCCGGCGACGCAGCACTCTCTCGCCCGCCAGCCACCGAGAAAAGGGTGCGCTCCGACCGGCCCCGCACCGCTCTTTCATGGCTCATTCGAAATTACTGTCTTTCGCTCTGACATGCCTTACCTAGGGTTAGGTTAGTATGCTTGCACGTTTGTACTTTAACTTTTTTCGGCTCGGCTTCTTTCGACGCCGATGCCGGCGACGCAGCACTCTCTCGCCCGCCAGCCACCGAGAAAAGGGTGCGCTCCGACCGGCCCCGCACCGCTCTTTCATGGCTCATTCGAGTTTACTGTCTTTCGCTCTGACATGCCTTACCTAGGGTTAGGTTAGTATGCTTGCACGTTTGTACTTTAACTTTTTTCGGCTCGGCTTCTTTCGACGCCGATGCCGGCGACGCAGCACTCTCTCGCCCGCCAGCCACCGAGAAAAGGGTGCGCTCCGACCGGCCCCGCACCGCTCTTTCTTGGCTCATTCGATATTACTGTCTTTCGCTCTGACATGCCTTACCTAGGGTTAGGTTAGTATGCTTGCACGTTTGTACTTTAACTTTTTTCGGCTCGGCTTCTTTCGACGCCGATGCCGGCGACGCAGCACTCTCTCGCCCGCCAGCCACCGAGAAAAGGGTGCGCTCCGACCGGCCCCGCACCGCTCTTTCATGGCTCATTCGAAATTACTGTCTTTCGCTCTGACATGCCTTACCTAGGGTTAGGTTAGTATGCTTGCACGTTTGTACTTTAACTTTTTTTGGCTCGGCTTCTTTCGACGCCGATGCCGGCGACGCAGCACTCTCTCGCCCGCCAGCCACCTAGAAAAGGGTGCGCTCCGACCGGCCCCGCACCGCTCTTTCTTGGCTCATTCGAAATTACTGTCTTTCGCTCTGACATGCCTTACCTAGGGTTAGGTTAGTATGCTTGCACGTTTGTACTTTAACTTTTTTTGGCTCGGCTTCTTTCGACGCCGATGCCGGCGACGCAGCACTCTCTCGCCCGCCAGCCACCGAGAAAAGGGTGCGCTCCGACCGGCCCCGCACCGCTCTTTCATGGCTCATTCGAGTTTACTGTCTTTCGCTCTGACATGCCTTACCTAGGGTTAGGTTAGTATGCTTGCACGTTTGTACTTTAACTTTTTTTGGCTCGGCTTCTTTCGACGCCGATGCCGGCGACGCAGCACTCTCTCGCCCGCCAGCCACCGAGAAAAGGGTGCGCTCCGACCGGCCCCGCACCGCTCTTTCATGGCTCATTCGAAATTACTGTCTTTCGCTCTGACATGCCTTACCTAGGGTTAGGTTAGTATGCTTGCACGTTTGTACTTTAACTTTTTTCGGCTCGGCTTCTTTCGACGCCGATGCCGGCGACGCAGCACTCTCTCGCCCGCCAGCCACCGAGAAAAGGGTGCGCTCCGACCGGCCCCGCACCGCTCTTTCATGGCTCATTCGAGTTTACTGTCTTTCGCTCTGACATGCCTTACCTAGGGTTAGGTTAGTATGCTTGCACGTTTGTACTTTAACTTTTTTCGGCTCGGCTTCTTTCGACGCCGATGCCGGCGACGCAGCACTCTCTCGCCCGCCAGCCACCGAGAAAAGGGTGCGCTCCGACCGGCCCCGCACCGCTCTTTCTTGGCTCATTCGAAATTACTGTCTTTCGCTCTGACATGCCTTACCTAGGGTTAGGTTAGTATGCTTGCACGTTTGTACTTTAACTTTTTTCGGCTCGGCTTCTTTCGACGCCGATGCCGGCGACGCAGCACTCTCTCGCCCGCCAGCCACCGAGAAAAGGGTGCGCTCCGACCGGCCCCGCACCGCTCTTTCATGGCTCATTCGAGTTTACTGTCTTTCGCTCTGACATGCCTTACCTAGGGTTAGGTTAGTATGCTTGCACGTTTGTACATTAACTTTTTTCGGCTCGGCTTCTTTCGACGCCGATGCCGGCGACGCAGCACTCTCTCGCCCGCCAGCCACCGAGAAAAGGGTGCGCTCCGACCGGCCCCGCACCGCTCTTTCTTGGCTCATTCGAAATTACTGTCTTTCGCTCTGACATGCCTTACCTAGGGTTAGGTTAGTATGCTTGCACGTTTGTACTTTAACTTTTTTTGGCTCGGCTTCTTTCGACGCCGATGCCGGCGACGCAGCACTCTCTCGCCCGCCAGCCACCTAGAAAAGGGTGCGCTCCGACCGGCCCCGCACCGCTCTTTCTTGGCTCATTCGAAATTACTGTCTTTCGCTCTGACATGCCTT
>NW_027556752.1:25000-27500 GCF_964204865.1 Styela clava
TTTCGGCCTAGGTTAGACACTCGCTGCTTCACTCAGTGTAGCGCGCGTGCGGCCCCGGACATCTAAGGGCATCACAGACCTGTTATTGCTCAATCTCGTGTGGCTAAACGCCACTAGTCCCTCTAAGAAGTTAGACGCCGACCGAGAAGGTCGCGTAACTATTTAGCATGCCAGAGTCTCGTTCGTTATTGGAATTAACCAGACAAATCGCTCCACCAACTAAGAACGGCCATGCACCACCACCCACAGAATCAAGAAAGAGCTCTCAATCTGTCAATCCTACCTGTGTCTGGGCCGGGTGAGTTTCCCCGTGTTGAGTCAAATTAAGCCGCAGGCTCCACTCCTGGTGGTGCCCTTCCGTCAATTCCTTTAAGTTTCAGCTTTGCAACCATACTTCCCCCGGAACCCAAAGACTTTGGTTTCCCGGAAGCTGCCGGAAAGGTCGTCATGGTAACGCCTCCCGATCGCTATTTGGCATCGTTTATAGTCAGAACTAGGACGGTATCTGATCGTCTTCGAACCTCTGACTTTCGCTCTTGATTAAAGAAAACATTCTTGGCGAATGCTTTCGCAGTAGTTCGTCTTCCGCCGATCCAAGAATTTCACCGCTAACGGCAGAGTACGGACGCCCCCGTCTGTCCCTCTTAATCATTACCTCGTGCTCCGAAAACCAACAAAATAGAACCGAGGTCCTATTCCATTATTCCATGCAACACTATGCAGGCGAACAGCCTGCTTTGAACACTCTAATTTTTTCAAAGTAAACTTATCGGCCACCGCCGACACTCAGTCAAGAGCACCGACAGAGAACCGAAGGTGAGGCGAACGCAACCAGTGACACGCCTTGCGACGGACCGGCGGCGCTCGCCCAAAATCCAACTACGAGCTTTTCAACCGCAACAACTTTAGCATACACTGTTGGAGCTGGAATTACCGCGGCTGCTGGCACCAGACTTGCCCTCCAATGGATACTCGTTAAGAGTTTTAGGATGTACTCATTCCAATTACAGGGCCTCGTTAGAGTCCTGTATTGTTATTTTTCGTCACTACCTCCCCGTGTCGGGAATGAGTAATTTGCGCGCCTGCTGCCTTCCTTGGATGTGGTAGCCGTTTCTCAGGCTCCCTCTCCGGAATCGAACCCTGATTCCCCGTTACCCGTTATCACAAAGGTAGGCACGTAGCGTACCTTCGACAGTTGATAGGGCAGACACTTGAATGATACGTCGTCGGTGCAGAGACCGTACGATCCGCGTGGTTATCCAGAGTCATCAAACGTCACAGGACGAACCCGGTCGGTTTTGATCTGATAAAAGCGCGCCTCCCGAAGTCGGCGCTTAATGCATGTATTAGCTCTAGAATTACCACAGTTATCCACTTCGCTTACGAGACCAAATAAACCAAGACTGATTTAATGAGCCATTCGCAGTTTCGCTTTACGAGAACTCGTACTTGCACCTGCATGGCTTAATCTTTGAGACAAGCATATCACTACTGGCAGGATCAACCAGATAGCTGCGACAGCTGCGCTCGGCCCTTGCTGGGCCGCCCGGCGCGTGCTCGTCGCATTCGTTTAAGACCGAGGCGATCGCCTGCGGCCGTACTCAGCTTCGACAGTCGCTGGCCGCGACGTCCACGCTCTCGCCGGCAGTGCCAGGCGGAGCGATTTGCGTTTTTTCTTTGCTCGCCCTCTCTCGGGCTCGATCCATTCAGTTTCGCACAAACAAGAGCTCTGCCGGCCGCCTGCAGCGGTGCCTAAAACCCGGGCATAACAATGCGACCGTTCTGCTAGGCCGACAAGCGCTCAAGCCAGACGCTCGATCGAACGCCCCCTACATATTAGTCGAGACAACGGCTCGCTCATTAGCATCGCGTTTGTACTTTAACTTTTTTTGGCTCGGCTTCTTTCGACGCCGATGCCGGCGACGCAGCACTCTCTCGCCCGCCAGCCACCGAGAAAAGGGTGCGCTCCGACCGGCCCCGCACCGCTCTTTCTTGGCTCATTCGAAATTACTGTCTTTCGCTCTGACATGCCTTACCTAGGGTTAGGTTAGTATGCTTGCACGTTTGTACTTTAACTTTTTTCGGCTCGGTTTCTTTCGACGCCGATGCCGGCGACGCAGCACTCTCTCGCCCGCCAGCCACCGAGAAAAGGGTGCGCTCCGACCGGCCCCGCACCGCTCTTTCTTGGCTCATTCGAAATTACTGTCTTTCGCTCTGACATGCCTTACCTAGGGTTAGGTTAGTATGCTTGCACGTTTGTACTTTAACTTTTTTCGGCTCGGCTTCTTTCGACGCCGATGCCGGCGACGCAGCACTCTCTCGCCCGCCAGCCACCGAGAAAAGGGTGCGCTCCGACCGGCCCCGCACCGCTCTTTCTTGGCTCATTCGAAATTACTGTCTTTCGCTCTGACATGCCTTACCTAGGGTTAGGTTAGTATGCTTGCACGTTTGTACTTTAACTTTTTTCGGCTCGGCTTCTTTCGACGCCGATGCCGGCGAC